>NC_137941.1:37515295-37551295 GCF_963969265.1 Rhamphochromis sp. 'chilingali'
GCAGACGTTTTGTAGATGGCTCTGCATCTAAACACAGTTATAGAAGTAAAGCCCTAACTTCCTCTTTTTCGGCACAGAGTGCAGAACTAACGGCTATCATACGTGCATGCTGCGCAAAGGTCAATATATATATATTCACACTGACAGTCAATATGCGTTGCACGCCACAAAAGGTAATTCAGAGGTTACTAAAGGCAATAACTTCGCAGGCCAAGCCACAAAGACGGCCGCACAGCAACCAATATGAACTTTAATGTCTGAAACTTCACAGCTAATACCACTTGATGTACTTAGAGATGAATAGGAAGCCACTCCTATAGCAGAGCGAAAGAAATGGCTAAAGTGTGGAGCACGGCTACAAAATTGCTACACAAGACAGCAGCATTAGTGACAAATAGCTTAAAGCATTTGTCAAGGGGTGGAATGATGAGTATCCTCCCCAAACACTTCTATACTCAAAATTTTGAAGCTTCAGCACAAGAGTTTATCAGAACATGCATGATTTGCCAGAAACATATTGCACAGGGAAACCTCAGGCCTAAAAGAGGCTTTTCCCCAACACCACCGCACCCATTTCACACAATCCACATGGATTTTATTGAACTGAACGGATGTCAAACATCAAAATACGCTCTAGTAATTGTGGATGTGTTCTCAAAATGGCCAGAAATCTATCCAGTAAAAAGAGCAGATGTAATCTCAGTAGCAAAATGTTTATGCAACCATTTTATTCCTACTTACGGCATTCCTACTCTGATAAAATCAGACAAAGGCCTGAGTGTTTGGGCCTGGTGAAGATGTGGATGCGACTAACCCAGGGTTCGCAAAAGCTCACACCCTTTGAAATCGTTCATGGGAGGCAATTTCCGCTGCCTCTCACTAGTGAGCCTATTAATAAGTCTATAAGAGAAACCACCCTAGCAGAGTGGATGACTAAACTATTTGAGAATAAAGAAATTGTGCTAAACAATAAACTGCCGGATGATACCTCTCCAGTTTCTTGCAGGTTGCAACCAGGTGATTGGATCCTGATCAAAGTACTCCAGAGAAAGAATTGGAATTCACCAAGGTGGGAAGGCCCATATCAGGTCTTACTCAGCACACCGACTGCCTGCAAAATAGCAGAAAGACCATCTTGGATCCACCAAAGCCACTGCAAAAAAGTGAGTGACAACACAAGCATAGACGCCGGTTCCCCCGACTCCTAGGTGTTCTCCTGGTGGAGGAAAGGGCTGTTTGGGTATATCCTGCCCTTTTGTCTTCTCGCCAGTGGTCTACTCACCTGGAGCCCGGGTGTGCCTGGTCATAATGAAGAACCTTGTCCTCATAATGACTGGCATTGCGCTCCTAGTGAGCCTACTGATACTCACCTGGAGAGACAAGGACCCACAGCACCACCTGCAGAAGAAATGGTCGTATGACAACTTATACCTAAAGGATATGGATAAAGAGCACAACCACCCCTGACTGAACAATGCCTGGTACCGGTACGTCTACAACCGAGTACATACAGAAGACAACCACACTGGCTGCTACGTCTGTTCACACCTCCCAACAACAGCAATGCAAGCCACCCTGTATGGAAAATCACCCAGCCTTTCCGAAGCCCTATGTACATTCTACAAAGCCACCAGCGGAACATGTTCCCCCGAAGACATCTTCGCCTTCAAGCTTGAGTTAAAAAGACAAGTCACAAAAATTGACCTGCGACGGTGTAAAGGAACACTGATCAACTTTAAACCTAATGAGGTAGTTTCTTGTGCGCCAGAGGTCTCAGACTGGAACTACAGCTGTGATGACCAATACTGGGTACACCTGAATGCGACCAATGACAAGGGAAAATCTTTCAACGTCAGGAGGGAACCAGGAATACAACATCCAATGTGTTTCACCTTCGCATACGGCAACAGAAAGCTGGGGATGAACCAGAACTGCTCCCAGACTTTCCGGATGCCGCAGGACAGAAAGGCACGGATAAGCTTCCTGAATGGCACATATTGGGTGCAGGGTACAGCTTGGGCATGTGGCTCAAAGACATACTTCACCATCCCACCCAACAGCACCGGACTCTGCGCCCCAATTTTAGTGTCAGACCACACGTTCAGAATATTCCATCAGGACCAACCAAGACGCAAGAGGAGCACTGATGACGTGCAACCTCATGATCCAATCTGGGGCAGTGATGTGCCAGCGGAGTTCAAGTTGTGGACCACCGGACAGAAAGTCCTGCACTCACTTTTCCCATGGATCGGGAATGGAAAAAACATGCTAAGGATCGAGACTCTTGACTACAGATTTGGACTTTTCCTGAACAGCTCAACATGGATAAAACAAGGCTCAGAATGAGGAAATCGACGCGATCAGAATAGTGGTCATGCAACACAGAGTCGCCCTGGACATGATTCTCGCTGAGAGAGGGGGCCTCTGTGTCTTATTCAACACCACTTGCTGCACCTAGATTCCAGATAACGTGCATTCCTTGACCATGACCACCGCCCTGGAGAAGTTACGACAACTGAGTAATGCACAGCAACAAGACTGTCATGAACACAGAGGACTGGCTGACCTGGCTACTGAGCGGCGGCTGGACGACCCTCGTGATCAAAGGACTTGTCTTGATAGGAGTTCTTCTTTTATTGCTTTGCATGTTCTCTACATGCATTCTACCCTGTATCAGATCAATGATTGGCAAGATGGTACAGGCCACAGTAATCACCTATGTTGGACTGCCACAAGAAGATGAACCGGACGAAGAAGATTTAGTATAGGAACACACACACTCACACATACTGAATGATGCTACAATTGAAAATGTTATAAGCAAGTGATTGTTAGCTGATAATAAAGTATGATTGAAGTGGTGAAATACGGTAACAACAGGGAGGGATGTTAGGGAGTTTTTATTGTTTTATTTGCTTATGCTTCAAAAGTTATGTTATACATATTTCACCAGACACAGTTTTCTGTAGAAACAGGAAGCTGACCCTGTGACACTGACAAGAGACCAGCACAGAAATACATATCCGCAGAGGTTGACTTGCATTATATTATTCTTAGAAATTGACCTGCAACACACATACTCTGTGACACACACACACACACACACACAGCTTGCATGCAGACAGACATCAGGACCTGCGTGACAGGAAATGTGATTATATTTGCATATTGACGATGTAACCTATAAAAATAAACGAATACTGCAGTTCGGTGTGATTTGCTCTGAGCTTTTCACCCGTGCAGCACGTTAACCTACACAAGTGTCTCATTGTTGTTTATTCACCTGACTGTTTGTTAACTGTAAATCTCTGACACAGAGTCATCTAGTTACCCACTCTGGAATTAAGGCATACAGCTGTGACATCTGTGGAAAAACTTTCAGCCGGAGAGGGAGCCGAAATACACACCTACGCATTCACACCAGACATGATGTGTACTGCTGTGAACAGTGTGGCAAAGAGTTTACAACAGACGCACAGTTACAACGACACGTTTACCCACACTGAGGAGAGACCTTATCAATGTGACCTGTGTGAGAAGACTTTTAAATCTCCACATCACCTGAGACAACACCAACAGATCCACACCAGAAAGAGAGTCTACAAGTGCAGCTACTGTGAGGTATGTATTTATATTGTTATCTTGTCATTTTAGCCTGACTGTTTGGAACAACTCTGCTCATTAAACTGTGTTAGCATGTTAGCAATTCTACTGCATGGAAAAGCAGCTCTGAGTGATTATTCAGATTTTCCTTTCAGTTATCATTTTAGTATTACTGTAGTATTATGGTGGTAGTATTGTAGTTATTGCAGCCCAGTAAACTGAGTGTGTTAACTGAAACAGTCAAATGTAATTGGATGTCTGCAGAGAAGCTCTTTATTTCAGGCGACGGTCAGGATACAAATGTTGAAGGACTGACTTACACTGTCTTTGTGTCTTTGTTTAGAAGCAGAGCGACACAGATGGATCCAGTTCTCAACCCTGTCATCACTGTGGTGGTGGGAAAGACTTTCATTGTGACCTCTGTGGAAAAACTTTCAGTCAGCAAAAGACCCTAAAAGTACATCAACATAGACACACTGGAGACAAACTGAAATACTGCAAAGAATGTGGGAGAAGCTTCACCACATCACATCACTTAAAACAACATGAACTGATTCACAGTGGGGTTAAAAAGCACCTCTGTGATCAGTGTGGGTCATCCTTCACCACTGCAAGGGACCTTAAATCACACAAACGAGTCCACACAGGAGAGAAACCACACAAGTGCAGACACTGTGAGAGAAGCTTCTCACAGTCAGGTAGTCGTAACAGTCATGAACGTACACACATGGAAGGAAACTACAGCTGTGACCAGTGTGACAAGAGCTTCAGGAATCTCAGTTCATACTCCAAACACAAACGATCCCACGTTACTAATAAACTGTTTCACTGTTACCAATGTGCCCAAACATTCACCTCATTGTCTGCTCTGTGCAAACATCAGCGCGATCACTCAGGGCTGAAATCACTCCCATCACTGGATCACAGTGAATCTGAAGACACAGAAAGATCCTCTGGTTTCTGTGTCAGACTCAAAAAGCTTGAGATCAGGCTCCACAGAGTTCAGATAGAATCATTTAAACTTGTGTTGAACTGAACTGGTTGCTGGGATGAACTTCTACATAATACAGATCTACATGGGATCTTCTTTTCTGTTTTTTACTGAGTCAGTTTTGTCCTTTTTTCTCTGTCCTGGTTTTGCTCGTCTGTAAATGATTGAAACTCAGTCAAATAGTTCATTGTTCTCCAGCAAAACGTTTTGGAAACTCATGTTTAACCTTTGAAACTCTGACATGTTTTAGCACACAAGGCTTCATCGGGGAGTTCACTCATGATTGGACCATGAGAACAAAGGTTTTTAGTTCTTTCAAAGAGAGTCTTGGAGATGCTTGATGTTTCTGTTTTTCTGAAACCACCTGAAAGAAAAACTATTTTTCTTGCTTTATGTAGTGTGGAAGTTTTTAATGTTTCTTCATCTGTGATGTTCTTGAATGTGTTCACGTGAAGATGGTATAAATAAACTGTCCTTTCAGCTTTAGCTCCTAATTTATTCATTATTTATGGATGTAGCACAGCAGCCGTCTCTTGATTAACACATGGAGGGCTCGGGATCTGATGGTGTCGTCTCCCTAATTTGCCCACTCAGTAAATCTCACTCATGGCCAAGAAATTGAAATAAACCTTGTTTCCCTGCTGGATAGTGATCCACTGTAACTCTGCTCCTCCTTCCTGTTTAGGATTTCTGTGGCTGAAGTAAAATTCCCTCCATCCATCACTTATCCCAGCTAACCCAAAGTGAAATAAAGTTTTGCTCATCTTAAAAAAGCATTACAATAATGGGCATTACCAATGCAAACTGAATGATACAGAAGGTGAAAGAAGAGACTTTGATCAGTTAATAAAGCTCATGATCTGGATTCATTGTGGCTGCTACACAGATACTTCTGGGTCACTTCTCTCAGTTAGGAACCTTCCTCACCAAACTGACTGTTGGACCACACCCCTGGTTTCATGAGAAATTGTTTCAGCCATGATTTCTCTTCCTGTATTTCAGAGTAAAGACTGAAGTGACAAATGGAAGCATGTTTAAAAAACACAATGTGAGAGAGACGTTGAGGTCCTTAGAAGTTACCCTGGGTTTTTCTGTCACCCTGCTAGATGTTACACACCTTGTTATTGGACTGATTTCTACTGCTGGACTACTCCTGCGGAGAGTAACAATACTCTTACTAATTAGCTCCCTTTCACACCTTTGGGGATATTTATTTTTGTGTTTGCAGCGCTGTGAGCCAGAACAGCGAGAGAAAAATCTGCAACAGCGACGAGCCGAATGCTTACGTGAATCGCAGCAGCTGCACGTGTGCTACGCTGAATTAGAGGATATCTTTGCTCTGGATTTATATTTATACTTTTTCATTTCTATATGATTCTTCTTGCATCTAAACAAAGATGATTCAATTTGCTAAATGTTGATGGCTCTTCGTGCTCAGGTGTAAATGAGACGTAATATTTGCTCTTGGTTTGGTTCTCCTGTACAGAACCTTGCAGTACAACAGAAACCTAAAAACTTTATTTGTAGTTGTTATTCTTAGTTGTTCTGCTGCCTAAATACCACAGGGTCTGATTATGAAGTTATTGAGCTGCACATACTTTACGACCTGCTTAAGTTCGAGGTCACAGCGTCTGTAGAGCCGCTGGAACATAATGAAGTCTACAAGGTTAAAGTTTTCTCTTCAGTTATTGTTCTTTCTGCTGCTTGGTTTGATGGATCTGAGAGCTTTTGTTTTTATTATTGTTATTATAATTATCATTAATATTTTACTCTCTAGAAGCTTTAAAATAGTGTTTGCGTTTGAAAAAAATTGATTTAAGAATTGAACAGAAACATCTGTCCTTCTGAAAATCGCCCAAAGGCACGGAGACAAAGTCAAAGGATGCAACCTGTAACTTTCTCTTCCTTCATGTCAGGACCATCATCCATGATTTATATAAAATGCATATAGCAACAGTAGCACTTTAGTTTGGACTTTATGATTTCTGTAACTGGAAAATATTATTTTGTTTAAAGACAGAAGTGACCGCATAGTTGCAACATCAAAGGGAAATATTAATTAATTAGCATTATATATATTTATTGCTTAAGCGTTTGCACTATAACTTAAGTAGGATTATAACTTTTAAGGAAGGAAAGATTTCAGATATTTAGTTCACTGTTTCAGTTATTTTATATGAAATTAAAACATTTACGTTGGTCAAATATGATGCTCTAAATCAAATAAAAGTTTGAAAATAAATGATGTATTTTTAAATGCTGCAACAAATGTTCACAAAAAGTAACTATAATTAAAACCAGTTAAACAAAATAAAATGTTTGAATCATGCTTAACCAAATGCCAGGCTGGAGAGCTGAACCTAAAGTATACGTAGAAAGATTTCAACATCTGAGCAGTTTTTAATGTTTTTATCACATATAAATGTCACAGCAGTGGGTCCTGGCCCAATGCTTTGTGTTTTTGGTTTTCTTTGACTCTTGTTTTTCTTGGTTTTTGTTCTTCTTATTTATCAGGCTCTCAGTAATCTTAGTTCTCCCTCCCTCAGTGTTCATTTCAGCCTGTGTTTAGTTTCTGTTCCCGTGTCCCACGTTTCATCGTTTCATGTCGAGTCAGCCCTGTCTCTCTGTTTCCTGTGTCTCCCCAGTCAGCCCCGCCTCCCTCGGGCACTCATGTGTGATACAGAGTAATAAACCTGACTACATTTGCTACACTCTCTTTATTACCTGTGACTTTAAAATTCATACACTAATTATGTCTGCCCATCTCTCTAATGTGAAGGTCAAAGGTCAACATCCCAGTGACATAAGAATAATCCCAAAGGGGCAAAGGCAGCGGTTAATTTAGCACATTTAGCATTAAGGGTACAGCAAGGATATACTTTTACTTATTGTGGCAGGGGTGTGGTCTCTGGCCTGCTGCAGTGGAGGCTGGTGGCGGGACGTTGGACGGCACAGGTGAGGGTGATGGAGCTCATGACTCTCCCCTTTATAGTGACGGAGGAGACTGGCGTGGGGGAAGCGTGTAGTGGAGGAAGCCGAGGAGAGAGCTGGTTTCTGGCTACAAAGACGGCATCAAACCAGAAAAGATTGCTCGTGGTCAAATAATGTGTCAATCACCTGTGAATCAAACTGTGTGTGGGTCAGTTTATGTCACAGTGTTGTTTAGTATATCTTCACTTGTCTCACTCTCCTTCTGTTCTGTCCATCAGGACGATCCTCAGCGCAGATCCTCCATCGATGTTTTGGATCCAATCAGTGATCAGTTCTACGAGGAGGCCTGGATGTTCACCAGCGCTCTCTACACCTCCATCTACCAGAAGGTGAGTGTACTCCTTTGTACTCAGATTAACATTTTATTTCTTAAAATACATTTTCATATATGAGCTTTCTATTATTTCATGGGCAATTTAATCAATATTAAAATTACAAGCATATCAACAAAGGTGAAGCTGGTTTTTTCCACTTGCTGTCACACAGTCATGGAGGAATACAATAAATACATAATCAGTCATAGATCCTGAACAATGACATTAAAAGAAAGTCTGTGGCTCTAAAAACTAAACAGTATAAAGACATGCTCCAAGCTGCTGTTTCTCTCCTCCTCCTCCAGGTTTTCCACTGTCGGCCATCCAGCGATGCTGGAGGGCTACCTGGCCAATGCTGGCCTACACAAAGAGGTCCCAGCTCGGAGGAGCTGAAGAAGATCCTTGCCTTCCTCATCAGTTTCCTCTTCAGTTCCTATCCCAACAAAACCTTCTTGCACCTATTAGCTCCAAAGAGGCTATGGTGCCCGTGGAGGTCTGGACCTGAGGCCTGTGCTCATCACGTGGATAGAAAACACTCTGACACCATTCTGGAGGTCTGATGGGACTCTGACCAAAACACAGATGAAATAAAACTTGTGGCTGGAGCTTTTAAAATTACTTTTTCACCTCATAGATTAATGCTCATGATTGCATGTTAGCGAGACAGCATCACCCCAAGGTGAAACTCTCAGGAGACATTTACTCTTAAACTGTAATCTGGTTGAGACTACTTGAGGAGATCTTAGTAGCGAGTATGTGGATTTAGTCTCTTCACCAACAGCAGACAGACCCATGCCAAGAAAGCAGACATGTTCTCAAAGAAAGCAGAGAGCAGAGATTGGAAAAAGCTAAAAAGAAAAAGCTGCAGCTTTAGACGACTATCTGCCTGTAAGGCTGAAAAAGTCCAGTTACGCTCTATTTTGGAAAAGCTCCCAGTTTTGGTAACCTGGACTTTTATTTCCCCTCTTCTGCTACAGATGTTGACTGTGACCTCAGAGGCCAACTGGACCACACAGCTGCAACAGGAGTGAGGGAGAGGAGTCTTCATCCAGCTTCAAAGAAAACATCCAGGTAAAGTGACGTGGATCAGCGGATAAAGCCGTCTCCACTTTCAAAGGAGATCCTCTGAGAGAGAGACTCTCTGAGCCATTTTAGCCTCAAATTATAGGACTTTTGCATGTGTTTTTAAAAGTGTTCCTCCGATGGGCAGGATATCACTATTAGACTGTCCCACCAGCCAACTTCAACAAGAGACCACAGCAGCATTCAGTGATCAGCACAGATGTTCCTCTAACACTCAGCATCTGATCCCTGTTGGTCTGTGTGCTTCTGCTTTTGCTCAGTTAGAAACCCTGCAGCAACCCGACCCAAAACTGTGTCTTCTTGTTCGCCTCAACGTTGGAAGTGTCAAACGTCCAACATCTGGAAAGGAAACCACGCCAGTGTACTGTGATGTTTCACCAACATGTGGCAGACGCTGGTCCTGCCTTTCATGCTGACATCAGCAGAGAGCCCCGCCTACCTCAAAGCCTCCCCTGTCATGTATTGATCAGGATGATTATGAAGATGAGCGAGTGCAAATAAGACTGTAAAAGTCCACGAGCAGAATGTTTGGATGCTTTCTAATGATTCATGAATATCATGAGAGTGTTTGTGTGTTTTGTCTTTTCTTTGCTGACGTTTGTTACTAACAAAGACAATTTACGCTCTGTGTGTGTTTTCATCCTTACCAGCCACACTCTAACTGCAATGAAGGAAACAAACTGTAGAAATGGTCGACTCAGTGACTTCATAAAATATTGAAGTGGTTCAGGTAGAGCCAGTTTTTAAATGACCATGAACACTGAGCGTATTGTATCTGTACAGCATGTTTTTCTATTAGACAGATTTGTAACAGAGGCCTTGCTCTCAGTAAGTTTGAAATCCTTGTCTGATTTATTTTGTAATCTCTGATCTTTGTGTATCCTGCTCAGTTTGCATGCTGCCTGTAGGAGTTTCTGTCTTTGTATTTGAAGATAATTCATTGAATATACTCAGCTGCTTCCCTTTGGTGCCTCACACATCACTGAAGTTTTTCAGTGTCCAGTTATTTGTTTTTAATAGCTGTTTGAATTCTCTGTATGTTTGACCCTGTAGACTGTTTAATGGACTGCTCGTCTTCCTGTTTGTAACCACTGCCTGTTTAGGACTAAAGATTTGGATTTTTGACTTTAACACAGCCTCTGCGTGTCGTCCCTTTGTGTCCTCGTCCTCTGTGAATGTGTCACAGATGTTTTCATGATAATAACACAGCTTTCCCACAGTGGCTTGCAGCAGCATTTATTCACAGCACATTTGAGAAAGGTTCAGATTAACTCAATGAGTTTATATTCAGAATGATTCTGACAGTGGGCCACTGTGAATTGTGATCTTTCATCAGGTCAGTGTTTAAGTTCAGTATTTCAAAGCAGGAGCTATGAACAGTCATCATGTTGGCATTAGAATTATTATTATTAATCATTATTAATAATGTCGTTACTCATGTATAACCTTGATTAGTATACATGAATTTTATCAATAGTGAAAAATAATGAATAATTCATGTATAACTTTTATTGTGTTTTGTATATTAATTATATTTAAATAGAGATGTTGACACTGTCTCTACAGTAGCATCAATGTAACATACATTATTGGTCCAAGCTGTCATAAATGGGGAGCCTGATCCTTTATTATGAAAACATGACGAGTATTTTTCTTGTCAGTTGGGAAGAAGTTGGTCTTTTTTTCCTTCTTTTTGCTCAGTTTGTCTTTTCTTTGATAACTGAAACTCTGATCAAACCTACTCATGTTTATAGCATGTAAAAGCAACTGACAGTCCGTGGCATTGTTGTTTGTAGAGGTGCAGTGTAGTGGGAGCATAAATCAAAAGAAAACAGTAACATTTATGCAATAAAACATTTGAATGAAAATGAACAGGCCCTTTATGAACTTCAAAGGGATCTGAAAACAACACTTTTTAAAAGAGTATCTTGGGGTGTAGGTGGTCAAAATAGAAAACTGAGCTGAGACTTTAAGTTCAATCCATCCATTCGTTTTTACTTAGGAGGAAGAAATGTCAGGCTGGTGCAGGCTGGTTAGGTGCATGTGGTTATCTTTACCTAAATGAGTTCACTTTGTGGCTGCCAGGTTGGGCAGAAGTACCTGTCCCCTGTTAGGCTTAGTTAGGCTGTTCTCTTCTAATCAGACAAATAAGGCGATGACTTTCTGTGAACAGTATTTCTTATAACTCAGCAGTATAATGCATCATAAAACAATATCATTCATTCACAATAAATCAGCACTCTAATGCAAATCAGTTTAATAAATGCAATAGTTATCAGCTTCTTCTAATTCAGGAGAATAATGCAAACTAAAACTACATAATAATTCACAATCTTTAATTAGGGGTCTAACATGGCATAAGGTAATATTGTAATCCCACAATGGAGATATTTTTCCAAACTGCACGTGTGGACGGGATTAAAAACAAAGAAACAAAAACGGAAACTCTGTGTTTTCAAAAACACCCGTGTGGATGTAGCCAAAGAGGCGGAGCTCCTCTCTTCCATGAGGCTCCTCCAGACTCCGTCCTGCCAAAGTCTGATGGCATTTAAAGAGCTTAACATTAGGACTGTCTGGGGAAGGGAGTGAAAATATTCTACATCTGAAGTCCATGTCAGTGCTGACCACATGCACAGCAGCACTTTGGTTGGCTTCTGTGCCGCCGTCTTATTCTGCGAATATGCAGGAGACTTCCAGAGCCTCAGAGTCTGAAAGAGAATTTGATGTTTGCTCTGAGGACAAGTTTGAAGTGCAGCAATGGAGCAACGTAAAAGTCCTTCAAACAGCACTGCAGAGTTGGATGTTTTCATTTGATTTGATGGTACTTCAGTGGTGACCTGTCCTGGGTGTACCCCGCCTCTCGCCCTGTGGTGGGTGGGGTCGACTCCTCTCTGACTCTGGTTGGATGATAAAGGGATAATAAAAGAAATTAAAAATGCGCAGTAAGAGTAACGTATAGTTGCTCTGACTTTATATCTCCATGATATCAGCTGTTTGTGAGGCTGCAGCACATGAAAAATGAACTCTGCGTGTGTTTTTGTATTGAAGTACCCGTCAGATTTAGTTAGTCGTTGACTCTGTTCCGGATCCTTCTGGTCCTCGTTAAACCCGGGGTCAGTGTTTTCATTGTACTGCACTTGGTTGTGTTGAGCTACAGTTGAGATTTTTATGCAGGCACTGACAGAGATCCTCATCATGATTTAAAACTTAACAGGTTATTATCTCCACTTATTGACTCCAACTTGTGAAGAAAATAACACAAAACTATCATCGACTTCATATTTGGGTGGCAGAAACAGACTTCCACAGTCAGGTCGTGCAGTCTGCAGAAAACTGGAAGCACTCATCTTTGGCAAATCATTTTCCAAACTATAAAACAATAGAGACATAAAACTGTGGGCTCATGTTGCTGTCCACGCATTTTATTACAATAAATCTGGCTGGGCCATCTCTCCTTTCAAGTACAGCGACGACTGATAACTCCATTAACTTTTCCCTTATTATAACAGCCAGATCTCCCAGCGATACGACTGTAATCTCATTGAATACAGAATAAAAAGTATTATTTGGGTCACATTGCAGCAATAGTTCTGAATTTGACACATAGGCAGTAGTTTCAAAGAAAATGTAACCTGCGTGACCTCAAATGAAACTTCACGAGCTTTCGTGTTGATCGCTTTGAGAGACGGGGCCGGTCTGGGATCCTTTTGTGTGGTTTCAGCTCGTTTGCACAGACACATTTGATTGTTTGATCCTGTTTCCACTGTTGAGATCCTGATGAAATTTTCTTCATAATGACCCGGCAGAGTCATTATGAAGCAAATTAGCTCGGCAATAGGAAGTTGAATTTTTCTTTCAGGGTTCAAACAGAAAACCACAAACACATTTAGACTGAGCTCAAACCAACAGAGGGCTTTGGTGAAGATGAAAAGATTTTCAAGCACCCGAGCACACCGTGTGAGTCTTTACAAAAATCAAAAGCAACCCTCTTGACCCTGGAGGTCCCTCAGTCCTCTAAAACAAAACCACGTTAATCACATTGTATTTCATGACAAGCTGTCAGAGGCATTAAAACCATGATATATCCACAGACTGTATATGAAAGATGGACACAATCACTGTGACATCACTCGCTGGGTTTGGTTTCTTCTTAGAGCACAAAATATGTGAGCAGTGCCGCTGCTGGTCTGCACTGTATGAATGTGCACTATTTACTAGAGATGGACGATCCGATAATACAACACGTTCTCACTCCCAACTCGTCAAACGTGTGACGCATGGTCAGGCTCCCTCTGCTGCACTTATGGACGCGCAGGTACCCCTCTCGCGTCGGGAATTGACGTGAAGGGTCCTCCGATTGAAGAGATTGCCGCGGAAGTGCCTGTTGTCGGTATATTTAGACATTTTCCAAATCACATTGTAGTGACGTATACAGAACACAATAAATTATATAATGTAAACAACTACCTGAAAAACAGGTAGAACGATACTTTTGTATCGTTTATTGCATTTACGGAGGGAGTGATGTATGCTGGGTAATGGCACAGCTAGCTACTGGGTGACTTTATTCACCCGCTTCGGCTGTTATCAGTCCATACAATGGGCGTTATTAGCACAAATCAGTCCCATAGATATGGGCCATCTCCTGCTAGATTGTTCAGAAGGTTGTTCTCATCCATCCAGATGGAGGATCACTAACAGGAGCGTGGAAGACTCCAGAATCCACTCTGGCTGGAACCCGGTGGATATGCAGTGTGTACAGGTAAGACCATTTAAACGGACAGCATTTATAGAATGACTATTAAAAGTCAGCGAGTGTCAGTAATGTTAATGTGGTTATCTTAGTAATACACCGAGTGCTAATATAACAGCTTTAAGATGCATTTGTAGATATTATTACGTGTTTTACCGTCTTTATGGTGCTAGCTTAAAGTTACGGTGTAAATGTTAGCTTATATTGGAGGAAAGCTGTTACTGTTTAAACGATGTTAGCACAGAAATATTAGCTTCTGTCATGACTGATGAAGTTACTAGTTAATAAAGTTTCCAGTAAAGTGTTTAATCGCAGCCACAGACTGACAGCAAATATCTCGATTAGCTTCAGTGCATCTATAATAAATATGTGCAAGTTTCAGTGCTTCGTTTAAACTGTATGTGTCTGTATCATGGGATGGATACACCCTTAACAAAACAAAGAAAATATTACAAAACCAATTTTCCCCTCATGCTGTCGGACGCGCCTCGAGGAACCAGCTCCATTTAAAACATCACAGTCAGCTGTAAAGTGTCGTTTCAGTTTTTATACAACGTCAAAGAGCTTCATGTTTGAACAATCAGCTTATGAACAGGAATAAGATCTGCACGGTCTGGTTCTGGTTGGATGCAAACAAACAGCTGTGTGTTAATCCAGCAGCAGGACATGCTGGAGGATGGAGCTCAGCTGAAACGACCCATGAAGTCCTCACCGGCTCTCATGTTTACCATCAGGACCAATCCCTGCAACTGAAATATAATCTACTAAATATCAGAGTTGAGAAGGTTGTGTTAGCGTGTGGTGAGTGCAGGATGGGGAACTCCATCCTAACGACAAATTTCATTTCCTTAAAAAGGCATCAAGAGAAGCTTTGAAGGTAAAATGAAGGTTTTAGTGTGAAACTGTTTTATCACAGCTGCAGGAAGCTGCAGATTTATGAATACAGAGAAGGATGTAGTTTCACATATTTCCAGACAAAGCCATAAATGCTTCTTAATCAATGCCAGTAATATACTGCTTCCTGCTTTTAAGCTTGGGCGAGCCGTAGATGCTGAAATATTGCACCATTCTTACAAATAAAGCAAACAAATGAAGAAATGTATTTCTATGATCTTACTCCATGGCCACATTCATACATGTGAAAGTCTCCATCCTGTGTCCTTCACTTATCTTTATCCCAGGTGTGAATTGTTCACAGGACTTAAAAGAAGGACGTGTCTGTGGAAAAGGCTCCGGTCAACCTAAACTCCTCCCTCATCAGGACACAGAAGAGCCGCTGAGGCAGCGCCTTGGAGTACGCTGCTGGTCGCGGCACACAGGTGCGCAACAAGATCTCCCGGCCTGCTGGAGGAGGGAAGTCTGGTACTCTGCTGCTTCCCCCAGTTTGCTTCTTGTCAGATCCCAAGTCCTTATCGACGGGCGCCAGAAGGGCAGCCTAAAAGGGCAAAGGTCAAATGTTAGCAAACAGCAACCGATTCTGAAGAAATGTGCTGTGTGAGGTGGACACGTGGATATTCAGAAGTACTGTAACCGAGTCTCCCACAGAGACCTGATCCAGACTACAGCTCACAAACACAGCTCCTCTACTAACACCTCACTGCAGCTGCACGCTGCTGATCCTGTCTGTGATTAGAAATGATTTCAATAAAGTAAAACAGAGGCTCGTTTTCTATGAGCGTAAACAGGGATCTCTTTTTCAGTCTCAGTGTAACAAACATGTTTACTAGAGCAGGGCGATATGGCCAAAAATATTTATCACGATATATATTTGAAAATTTGCGATAACGATATAACTGACGATATAATTGATGCGAGACAAAATACAACTCCACAACATTACTAGCGCAAAAAGACAACCTTCCATTTATTTTCACTTAAACAAGAAGCTGGTTTTTATGTACATTAAAGCTTTATAAAAATGTAACAGTGCAAATGCAAATTCCTTGCTGAAAGTTTAACCAAAAGGCATTTCCAGTAGAAATGGGCTGACATATCCTGAGCATAACCATGTATAATATCCACTGAAGTTAAAAAGAGCTGCTTTGCAACATTAAACTGCAGTGTGCAGTACGTAGTTTTCGGTGCACGGGATTATAACGCACATTAAGCGAAACAAAGCAGTCAGATAAATCAAACTTTATTAAACTCATTCTTCTTGCTTCCTCCACTTCTGTACCATTGATTCATTAATGTTGAATTCTCTGGCAGCTGCTCTATTCCCATGTTGTTGCAGTATATTAATGACTAACCTCGTATTGTGGATGGATTATCTCAGTTGTTCTCCTGACTGAAGTTTGGTCGGTTTACAGCATCCTGCCATGCGATTGTATTTGTCTCTAACCATCAGGAACCTTCACGTTAACTTTTATAAGTGGAAAAGTGTTAGCGTTCATCCTCCAGCTTCACTCTTTATGTTATGCTAACATAGCTGTGTCGCTAGCGATCACGTAGCACATCATTATATACCAGCTAGCCCAACTTCAGTAACCCTACAAACGTCACTGCTGTTTAGTTTCCTGTCTTCATTTATGTTGGAAGTGGTAGCAGAGCTGTACGTTTGAATTTTTTCAGAAATCTCTCAGTCAGAACATGCTATATCATGCTTAGGTAACTAGCGAAACTAGCGAGCTAACTTCCGCTAGCTTCCTGCTAACTTCTAACTCCGTTAAATGTAATAACTTTTGTTTTCATGGATGCCTGGAAGTTAAACTTCATAGTTACACCTGGTAAAGCAGCAATGCTGATCGTTTTATTAAAGATGAAAGAATTTAGACAGTTTTTAACTCTCAGTGATGCTGCAGTGTTTGTTTGACCTGAACCATATGGAGTTTAGGACCCAGATTACTCCCAGATTTAAGAGCATCTTAGTCCGACAAATACGACAGTAACGACGGCCGCTTGCATGTTCTGCAAAAAAAAGTGCTTTGTCGTGTATCTGACGGACAAACACCAAACCAGTTCCACATCACTGAAGTTGCACCATTTTTACAAACCAATTCTGGTTCATCTGTTTCACTCAACAATCGGCCATGTGCGTATGAAAACAAAGGCACTGCGCATGCGCGTTTTACTCATATTCTATCGCGATATTTCATTTTCCTATCATTGCCTAACATTATACCAGTATTACCGTGAACGGTATAATATGGCCCAGCCCTAATGTTTACTGAATAAGTCTTTCAGTAAACATGTTTTTGTTAATTCAGTAAAATCTGCAAAGATGACTTGTACTGTTGGCAGCAACAAACAGAGACAACAGAGTGTGGGACAGACAGGAAGTCAGGACACGTCTATGTGCTTCACAGTGGGACTAGAACATGAACCACAGGCAGCAAGTGAAACATGTGCAAACCTCCACGTCACCAAAAACACCCTGCAGGTCCCATCAGAGCAACGGCAGAGAAAACAGATGAAACATCTGTTAGAGAGAAAAACGCTTCACTGCTTTCTTACCTGTATGACACCAAAAGGGTTTTGTTTTTTTAATAATAAAGGCTTCATGTTTTACAGTTAAAGGTAAAGCTCATGCAAACATGCAGGCTTATTTGTCTGATCAATGCAAAAGTTCAAACATGTCTCTTTCAAGCCTCATTATCAGCTGAGATCATAGTAAAGAACAGACAGGATCCTGATCCATCTGTTCTTTATATAATTACTGTTTTTACTGTAATGTAGAATATCATGGACATAATACACAGACTGCAGCCTAAATACTGCTAAAAACAGCCCTTTTTATTTTTAAGGTTTTACGTATTAACCTTTTATTATAAAAGTCACCTGATCCTTAGCAGGTGTGTATACAGAAATACACCAGGTCATTATTTAAGCAAAGCGAAGCCAAACTGCTCCTGTGTGACAGATGAAGTCCACCTTTAAACAGCATTTAGATGCTGCTAATGACGATTAGTGGCAGCACTGGTCTGTGGGCTGGGGACACTGGTGCCACCAGTACAGCGCGCACTTTTCACAGCGCCATCATGTGGATCAAACTGTATTCTGGGTCAAACCTGATGTTTTATCATTTACACTGAACAAAAATATAAACGCAACACTTTTGTTTTTGCTCCTGTTTTCCATGAGCTGAACTCAAAGATATGAAACATTTTCTACAAACACAAAAGACCCGACACTCGCAAGCAATGTTCCCTCTAAGCTGCGCGCGTGCACAATTGTGCCAGCAGTGCGCAATTGTGCACTGCTGGCACAATTGTGCACTGCTGGCACGGGCTCTGCACAGAAAATCTGCGTTGCGCACAAAAAAAAAAAAAATCACCTGAATTGAAATTAAAATGAAAACTTTAACAATTCTGTTCTGCAGTGTTAGTCAGTGACTGGCTGCTCCCGTATGGGATCAGAACGATGCCACCTTATCCCGTAGTCCAGCCAATCACGCGATTCACATTCGTATATACGCAGCTGATCAACGTGGTTGACAGGCTATGACAGCGTCCTTATGTGCCAACACCGGTGTTTTAGCAAAGCGGCTGATGTGGCGTGTACAACCATTGGAGACGTGAGCAGGACAGACGGAACAACTGACGGACAAAGTGTGGACTTTATACCAGTTTTTAAATTGTGTTGATCGGCCGCGTAAAACCAGAGTTATGATAAAAATATCTGCAATGTTTGTTTTTCTTCCTGAATACTGTCGTTGTTTATATTTACTGCGGGAAGAAACGGTAAAAACGCCGTTTTATAAGGAAAACGCTCGAAAGCCTGTGAGCCAAAACAACACCAAAACAAACCCCCACCAGCCTTTCCTATTGGTGGAAAAATGCACCATGTCGACCAATCAAAAAATGATATGGCAACATGACATTTAGTTGTTTAGGAAGGGGGAAGTTTTAGGAGTGACGGCGGTGTTTGAGATGCGATTGCCAAGTTTAGCACAAATCTTGTGTAGTTAGTGTGTAGTGTAGTCAATAGTTTTGTTGTGTGTGTCAGAAGAATGAGGCGACTGCTGAGTGTTACAGGTGTTGCAGCAGTGATACATCTCCTGTTGTCAGGCCTGCAGGTATCAGGCTGTTGTTCTCCTTCATCTCATAGTGGACAGAAATTATTTTTTGGAGCGGCACAAATAATTTGTGTGGCATCAGATTTGATGCAGAACAGCTGATTGTTCTGTAAATAGTTTGAAATGTTTGTTTAAAAACGCCTTGGCTGCATTTTTAGGTAAACAGCTGCAAAAAACTCTGTTTGCAAAACTCAGTTACTTTTTTGAAGAAGTAACTATATAATTAATTGCCCAACATTGGTCATTATTTACTGTATTTTGCAGACAGAGTTACAGACTCTCTCTCAGACCACAGACTCATAATACAAGTCAGAGCTTTATTTAAAGAAAGTTGTGTTTTCAAAATTGAAGTTCAAGTTATTCTTACTTCCATTAGTGTTAACATGCTGCACAGGTCATGAAGAAGATTGTTTTAATTTTCATTGTAAGTGGGCTAAAGCAGTTAATTAAAAGTAGTCTAACATAAATGTAAATGCTGTAATTTGATTATTTTAATAAACATGTAACTTGGATGCTGGCGTGACCACAGTGCACACGTCTGCTGTTACTCACAGTGGTCCAAGGGACGCTCAGGGAGTTTGTGTGTTCGCTCAGACACATGAAACATTACAGGGAACATTGCTCGCAAACACTGTTCACAAATCTGTCTAAATGTGTGTTAGTGAGAACTTCTCATTAGCTGAGATAATCCATCCCACCTCACAGGTGTGGCATGTCAAGGTGCTGATTAGACAGCATGAATATTGCACAGGTGTGTCTGAGACTGCCCACAATAAAAGGCCACTCTGAAATATGCCGTACATGTGTAGCACAATGACACACATGTCGCAAAACCAGTCAGGATCCGGTTCAGCTCATGGAAACAAAAGTGTTGTGTTTATATTTGTGTTCAGTGTAACAAATACTGAGACGTGTAATAATGTCGTGTGTTGTTCATCTCAGGACGCTGCAAAGAACCAGATCATTTTTATTATCCTGTTTGTCTGTTATGTGAACCTTTAGAGAGGATGTACCTTATAATGACTGAGTGTGTTTATCGCACTATGTTAAATGTAACTGTGAGCGACACGAGGCTTACTGCTCATGGTTACCTCATCAGTGGTGAAGTCAGCCAGCCTGATGCAAGAAACAGGAAGAAGAAAAGGATGAAAGAGCAACACACAGATGAAAAACAAAAACAGACTTTCTAACCGACAGAGCTGAAATCTGAACATGTCACCAGCTGCAGGAGGCAACGCTCTGAACCACGTCGTTCCTCCTCCAGATGGAGCTTTCACTGCCTATAGTCTCTTGACATACAATGGTTGGATTCTCCTATGATACTGTATCAGCTGAGCCTCAAATTCTTATGATCTCGAGCTTCTTCAGTCTCAGTGAATCCTTAGTTGGCTCAGATGCATCATCTGGTGTTTGAGTGTAACAAGGTGGTTGTAACACAAAAGGAGTGTAAACAGGTGAGTGTGGTTTGTAGTGTAAACTAAAGCAGCGTGTCTAACCAACCACATCTCCAGGGCTGAATCAGGTGACCACGAGCCATCGCTCCACAGCTGCTGAGGGAGCTACAACCCTCATTCAGCCTTTCACAGACATACGGCAATGAACTGTATGAACAATAAACTTTATTCATACACACAAATCCCTTTAAGGTTGTGTCAGCGAGGGCAAACGTGCCACATCAAATACATGGAGCTACAAGCTGTGGTGACCCACTGTCAGTAAGGGAGCTTTATTACACACACACAGCATCACAACAACAGTTACCTCAAGCTGCTTCTATGTTATAAGGCAAAGACCCTGCAGTTACACAGGAAACATTAGGTGACCGTCTGTGAGCGACAGTGGGAACCAAAGCCTCTAACATCCATCGATAGATGAGGGGCAGACGGACTGAATGCAGAGAGGTGTACTAACACATGCTGAGTGAAGAAGAAACACCCAGTGCATCATGGGAAACTTAGACCTATAACTTAGACCTGTGCGCCTTAGCATATGCTACTTCCAGGGCATAGCGCTTAGTTTCCGGTGTGATATTCGCTCCTTGTTCAAGGTCGGGTTTTTCAACCAAATGGACGAATCCAGTGGCGATTTACATTTCTCGAGATGTCGAATGTATCTGTAGATGATGTTGATCGACTTGTCGATATTTTTTCCCCCCGCGCCTCAGAGAGAGACAGGATTCAAATTTTATACTTCTCAGTATTTGTATACAGCGCTCCCTCGTTTATCGCGGGAGTTACGTTCTAAAAATAAAATGCGATTGGTGAAATCTGAAGTAGCCAACTTTATTTTTTACAATTATTATAGATGTTTTAAGGTAAAACCCCTCACTACACACTTTATACACTCAGACAGACATGAACATTTTCACACGTTTCTCTCCTGTTTAAGCTCTCAAAGTTCAAACCTTCGTAGACAAATAAGTCCAGTATTACAGAAACCAAAGATCAAACCGTGTTTTCAGGTCCAGCACATGAGAACAGAGCAGCTGAGAGATAATTCAACATCAATGAATCATTAATGAATCAGCGATTCTGTACTGTACAGGAGAGACGGCACGGAGGAGATCAACAATAGTCTGCAGCCAATCAGGACGCAGAACACAAAGCGCTGTGCGCAAAAAAAAAAAAAGCATGCAAACTTGCACAAAAAAAATGTACGAAACAGCGAGGCCGCGTTATAGCGAGGGACCGCGGTAATTTTGAAGGTACGTCACAACATACCCTTCGTAAATACTCATGCATAGAGACCCTTACCACGGTTTGTTGACATGCTGTGTAGGTGTGTACTTGACTAGCAGGGAAACCTTTGACTATTGTTCACCTGTAGTTTGAATGCTGAACATCTGCCTGTTTAAATCATAAGAACTGTCACTATACATGTAAATTAATCAGAATGGTTTTTTTTGTATGTAATTTGTATAGTATTTTTTTCTCTCTTATTTCTTTTCTAAATGTACTTGTATATTGTTCACATGTTGAAATAAATTACCAATCAATCAATCAATACAGAGATGTGCTTCTGATTCTGTAATGCAGTTCTGCTTGTGTTGAGTGATGTAAACCACCAATCGATCTGCACGCTTCAAACCTCAAAACTGATCATTTGATTTTTTTTATGACACAGCAGTGGTGAGTGTTCCCACCTTCTGCTCTTTGTAACTTAACGCCATCTTTCTGTTTTCATATTTTGGACATGATTTTGGAGTCCATCTTTGCAGCAGCAATTGACCGCAAAGTAAAGCTACCGGAAATGTACAACCCTGCATCCAATCTTAAAACAGGAAGTTAGCATTTTCTCGTGCACAGGGTCTATTGCAGACTAATTAAGGTTGCTGATCCAACCCTAACTATGTGCTTTATCAAAGAGGAAAGTTTTGTCTGTCACCTGAATCCAAACTGGAAGCTGGTTCCACAGAAGAGGGGCCTGAAAACTGAAGGCTCTGCCTCCCATTGTACTTTTAAATACTCTAGGAACAACAAGTAGGCCTGCAGAGCGAGAGCGAAGTGCTCTAATAGGGTGATATGGTACTACAAGGTCATTAAGATAAGATGGGGCCTGATTATTTAAGACCTTGTATGTGAGGAGCAGGATTTTGGATTCATGTTCCAGTTGATGCATCAGAGTCAATCTGGGATCCAGTGTGGAGCACATGGACACTTTTAAGGCTTAAAGAACAAACCGATGATTCGATTAGATACTCGGCTCCATCTCTGGAGTCACGGTCACCAAAGCTTTGTTTCTGCTAACACTGTAAACATATACAAATGCACATTAATAGTTGTTACTGCAGAAAGAGAAAAAGAAGCGTCAAAGACAGGAAGGAGATCTGCTCCACTGTGGAGAGAGCTGCACAACTTTGTTCCTGCAGAATTGTCACACAGTCAAACTGATAATTCTTCATTTTTCATTGATAGTTAAACAGACTGGTTCTTATAGCTCTGAACGTGCTTCACAGCACAGCAGCAGCAATTGTGTGTTTCAGGAAGAGACAACGTTACAATAGAGCAGACTCTCCTGACACTGACAGAAAACACCGCATCTTTACATCAGTGCTGACCACGTCCTTCCAGTTTCATCTACATGAAGTATATACACTCAACAAAAATATAAACGCAACACCTTTGTTACTGCTCCCATTCCCCATGGGATGGACGTAGAGACCTAAAATTCATTCCAGATACACAATATAACCATCCCTCCCAAACAGTGGTCACAAATCAGTCCAAATGTGTGGTAGTGGGCACATCTGCTATATTGAGATAATCCATCCCACCTCACAGGTGTGCCACATCAGGATGCTGATCTGACATCATGAGTAGTGCACAGGTGTGCCTCAGACTGCCCACAACAAAATAAAACAGCGCTGACTTCATGTCTTGTTCTAGGACCGGGACACCGACCTATTCTTGATGCTGATATTGAATAAGTGGTTGACTGGTGTGTGTGTGTGTGTACCTCTAAAGATGTCTCTATAGATGACAAATACATGACTGTATACATGAAACTGACAGCAAGACGTGGGAAGGACACGGAGGCAGAGTGAGAGTTACCCTCTGAGCACTGATGAAGAGTCCGTGGATTATACTGCCAGCCAGGCCCTGGCCTGCTCCTGTCACTACCACCTCTGGTTCCTCCAGCAGGGAGCTCACAAACCTAGAGACAACACACAATGTGGAAAATGTTACAATATTCCCACAAAACAAAACACTTAAATAAGAACATGTAAAACCTGAAGACACCAAAACTATAAAATAAGACCACCAACATGAGCGAGAAAGAAACGTGTGAACTGACTGTGATCCTTCAGACGCCGTCTTTGTGAAACAGATTCATCGTGACAACCTGTTACTGACTAACTATCTATAGTGACGGTGAAGACTGTTACATGTTACCAACAGCACAAACAAAGCTGTCAGTGAGCGCAGGTCAAACTCTGCGACTCACTTCTTCAGTTCATCAGCAGCCTCTCCGCTGTCGTCCTCAGGAACGGAGAACTTGGCCTTGAGCGAGCGAGCTTGAGTGATGACTGTCTCCATGCTCAGCAGCTGGTTAATGAAATCCTGCACACAGGACAAGAACAACTGTCTGCTCAATCCTGACAGCATGAGACCCCAAGACTGTCACATTTATACACATACGTGGTTTTTCCTACGTGGAACGTTATAGGCTGAGTCTCGGGGTGTAAAAGGCGTGTTTGGAGTCACAGTGGATACATGGCATACTTAAATGTACTTTGAGAAAGCCAAGAATGCTTTTACACAACAAGACTGTCCAGTCAAGCCGAACTAACACGGTGGGGTTTAGCTGTGCAGCTGTACAGTGTTATTCAAAGAAAAGGGGCTGTATGGATACTGAGTGCTAGTGAGAAGAACATTTTTATATGTGAAGAAGTGATGATTGTTCTCAGACTTTAGGACAGTATTAAAGCATATGTTTAATGCACCTAACGTGTGATCAAACTCAATAATAACAATCTCAGTCTCTGTTTTCGATCACTGATAAACACATCCGATATCAGCAGAGTATAAAAGCTTTGAGCCCAGGTGGGAACAGCCGAAGGAATTACCTAGGTTTAGAAAAAAGTTAGCCATCACTGAGGAAGCACTGGAGTTTGTTACTCCAGCTCCCACTACAATCCCACTGCACCACACCCCTGTTTTCATGGTTCAACCATCAATGGCCATAATAATTATCAGCCAAGTTCTCAGCCATGGTGCACACTGTCCAGTCTACGTACACCTCATGTACAGCACATACTCAACTACAACAAAAACACAGTTAACAATCAATCAATAATGTATTTAAAAACAAAACTTTTTTGGGTGAATCTAATGATACTTTCTTTTAAACTGAATTATTTGTGGAAAGTCCGGTCGAGTTTTCACTGACCTCTAACTTCTTGTAGTCCTGGTTGGGGGACTGCAGGAGCTTGCTCGCTTGAACTGTAGCTTGCTGAATGGTTTTTTGCACTGATGGAATATCTTCAGCAGACTCTGAAAGAGAAGAAATGACAGTGTTTCCAGAGTGACAGAAAGCTGTGATTAAAAGAAAGACCTGCCACGTTTGTAACCTCAATTACTGTTAACATGAGAAAAAGCCTAAAATTGAGTAAACCTGCAAATTATTATCTTACTAATACAGATCCTTTTGAAATAAACAAAACCTTCACAACATTTTATAATAATCTTTACAGAGATTAAAACATATCCACAAAGTCTTGATGGATTATTATTGGAGTTAATTAATCCAGCTATTTCAGAGGATCACAGAACACATCTGCAAATAGAAACTAAGCCTTTTGTCCAGGAATATACCCACATGTGCTTTGGCACAAGGAAAAACTCCCTTTAAACAGGAAGAAGCCTTCAGCAGAGCCAGGCTCAGGGAGGGGCGGGGCCATCTGCAATAACCGAGTACAATAACCTCAGTTTGATCTGAATTAAGAAGCAGAAAGTTAGCGGCCATCCAGGTCTTTATGTCTTTAAGACATTACTGCAGTTTAACTCATTGGTGTGTGTTATCTGGCTTCATGGACAGATAGAGCTGGGTGTCATCAGCATAGCAGTGTAAATGTATGCTATGTCTTCTAATGATGCTGCCTAAGGGAAGCATGTATAATGTAAACAGAATTGGTCCTAGCACTGAACCCTGTGGAACTCCATAATTAACCTCAGTGTGTGAAGAGGACTCTCCATTTACATGCACAAACTGGAGTCTATTAGATAGATATGATCCAAACCTTCACACATTCACGTGTTATCAGCACGGAGCGTCTCTGTCAACCTCTGGAAGTAAAGCTTTTAGTAAGTGTCATAAGATCAAAATACATTTTTTAAAGAAGTGAAACGAGGACATTATTGTTGCTATGTTTTGTATTTTGTAGTCCAGACTTAATCAGAATTAATTTGCATACAACCTGGATATGCACCAAAGCATTTCTGACCTGCTGAAACATTCTGGGATATTACAGAATAAATGAAAACTAGCTTTCTGGTTTAATTAGAGAAAAGGTCTGAGTATCACAGCAGGACGTTAGCTGATTGAGGTTTCTCCAAAGTACTAGAAAACTCTCCTCAGTGATGTCCTTACTAGTCCTTACCATTGGCTGTCTCTAGACTCAGAACTGGTCTTAGCAGTATACCGTCAACTTAGAGACGATCCAGAAACTAAGACCTGTTATAATTATACGTGAACTCTCATTAGCTAAATTAATGGTTGCACTGCAGGTGTCAGGGAACAACAGCAACACGACTGAAAGATCTTTAGCTTCTTCTAAAAACCAATTCAAATTATGCCCTGCTCCAGATGTGACAGTCTGAAGACGAAATCTAGACTTTTCTGTATCCTGGAATAATTATCAATTTATTGTGTGTAGAATAAAATAAAGAGTGGGTTTTATCTGATTTCTGATCATTACTGGAGAAAACTTGACTGAAAGAAATTCATGCTGGGGAAACTTTCCAGGCTCCTTTCACAGTGAGGGTTGGGTAGCTAGTTAGAGTAAACAAACTAAATCACATTTACCTGCATTTTAACACCAGGGTCATGTTCTACCCATCATGCCTACGCAGCCCTGAAAACATCACGTGTCCATCTCTGATACTTATAAGAGCTCAAAACTGGCCCAAACCCTGATGGAGTCCAAGGGCCTGCAGTGCAGAACACATCTTGAGCCCAAATCTTGGGGGGCTCAGGATTTGGGCTTTTTCTGCAGCTCATGGGCTGCATTCACTGAACCGACCACAAACTCATCTGTGCACCAAAGTACACAGTGAGACGTCCTTTACCCTCACATCACTGGACACTTCCAGGTTCTGGGTTCCAGTCACTCTATACCAGTGGTGCCCAAATCTTTTTGCATCACAGCTGTGATACAGAACGGCTGTGTGGGCGGAGCCTGTTTCGCTTCAGTGCCGGAAAAAAGGGGTTGTATTTTGATGTAATGACTGTGTCGATGCAATCAGTCATTACATCACTCAGCTCAGGACTGAGCTGTGTAGACGCCAGCGTGTATCATACAGTGCGTCCACTTGCAGCCCTCCTCGTTTCCCAGTCGTCCCGCCCCCGTCTGCACATCCCCACACAGTCCTCACGTTTCACAGTCAGTGATTGTAAAGAGTTCCTCTGCAGTGGCTCTGCCAGGAGCCTGTCTGCAGAGAAGTCATTCCTTTGTCCACCTGCAGAGGAAAGCAGCTACCATGCACCTTATCATTAAGCACTCGATAGGCAACTTTACAGGAGCAGAGCACAGACGCAGTTTTAGCAGAGACACTGTTGAGCACGACGGTTTAGAAGTGTGTGTCTGAAAAAGCCCTCTGACTTGTCTTTGTGCTCTGGATGTTTGGCGTCTTAGCTTGTTAAGCTTTAAACTGTCACAAACTTGCACTTTAAGACAGACACGCTGCGGCCTCTCCTCATCACCCACCGCTGCGCAGGTATGCTTCATCTTATCTTCTTTGGCTTGGAAACATATTTGGTGATGCTTCATCCTCTGCTTTGTGTTTGTGTGCGAGCCCCGTCAAAAGGCTGTGCATTATGCTGGCAGCGTCCAAGATTTCTACTTTTTTATTCATGCAGCTTCTGTTTTTTTTTCTCCATTAACATCTCGGGTTGCATTTCATTTTCTTAGTACTTATTTTAATATCTTTAGTTTTTTGTATTTCGGTCTTACTGTAATTTACCTGCTGTGGGCTTAGAGTTATTTTCCCTGATTTTATTTCATATAAACGTGTTTTTCAACCAAACGGTGAGGACTTACCTTCTTCCTTCAGAATAGTTGCATGAAGTATACAGGGCAGGAGGTGACGGGCCAGGTCTGCAGGTTTCTGCATCGCCATGTAGTGCAGAACCTAAAGACAAACCCCCAAAAAGTTTAGTTTGCCTGGCTTCTGTTTTCCTTTTGCTCTTTCAGATCAACAGAATATTTTTGCACAGCCAACAGGCTGCCTCTGAAGAAGACTCCAGATAAACGGTGACCTTTCTCTATGATGGTTATTCACAGAGGGACCAGTCATACCCAGATCTTTAAATCTGTCATAAGACTATCAGTGAGCATTATTTTTAACTTTCTCTTTTTGGATAAACAATGTCTTTAAAAGACAGGCAACATTTTCAGTGACGGTGCAAACTGGAGCTCCGAGCTCTGCTTTCATATGTGCAGGAAGAACATGCAAACGCTTGGCAGGGACCTGCCCGGGTCCAAATCCAGGACCCTCTTTGGGTGAGGAAACAACTAACCCCAGTTACTGTTTGTCCCTTTCCCATAAAGCCGACCGGATCATTAATAGAAGCTGGTTTAAAGTTGTTCTTCATTTAACACCATCACACCACAGAGAGCTGCTGTGTGTCAGTTAAACATCGTGTGTGACAGCATCAGATCCTTTTTCATCAACATGTGAAAATGCTTCAACATGTCTGTGAGCACAGATCTGTGTTAAACTGACTTCTTCAACATACATGAGCCAAAACGGTCCCATGGCAGAAGCTGATCCTGAAAATCAGCAGAAACATTCATGAAAACACTTTGTGATCCACTTAGTAAACACGTTTGGCTTAAAACACGCATGTGGCAAAACGAACGACCTGCTTCAGACCTTCTCGGCCTCCTTGGTGTCATCAAAAAGTCTTTTTTGGCGTCGTGCAGGTGTGACCCTGGCAGTCTCCCAAGCCTCCACCCACATGTTGCCTGGGATCTTCATCCTGGGACTGAGTGTCCCCATCACCATTGTGTTGACCTTCTCATCAACCACTTCCTCTTCTACGTAATCCCGAGGTGAATACCAGCGCACAAAATCCTCCAGGACACAGCCGGGGTTGGCTGCCTGTGGACAGAGACACAAACTCGTACTTTAAATGAAGTAATGTGTAAATATATTCACTGACACCTCATACTGGCACTGACGACTCGAGCAGGGCCCACTCACGACACCACTGCATTCATGGACCCAAGCACACCAGGCTGTCACTGAACATAAAATGTCATTTAGGCATCAAAACGATTTCCTTCTGTTCAGGACTGGAAGTAAATACGTGTGATCTGGCAACAAAAATGTTTTACTTTTTTGTGTAAGAGTAAATCTGAAAATCTATGAATAACAAATCAATTGTATTTTAGTATTAAAACCAGTTCAGACTGAATAAAGAGCTCGTCCACACTGGATCAGAAACAGAGACATGGTGGGAATAACCAACACTGTAGATTCAGGGCAGCTGCAGCATGACTTACACTGTGTGCTGGTCATTATCACTGCATTACTGCCTCAGGTCTGCAGGTCTCTGCAAAGACAAGGTTCAAATAACCTCTGAAGATGATTTATAAAACTGCAATGAGCTGTTTGAAAACTGACGACCACGTGATCGTCTGGTGATCAGAGGTTTCTGCACTCACGTAGCTTCTCCCAGCATGACTGCATCCATCATGCCACACGTGTCAGTGACAGAGTCACAGCTTTCCACAGCGTAGGCTGATCAACAGTCCTCTTATTTCACACTAGTTTACTTGTAAAAGCCTACATGACATTTTTTATTAATTCATTAATATCCCATTCATTAACTGCACAGAGAAGACGGTTCCTGAAAATGAAACATGATGCACAGATATCAGACTCAGTCAGCTTCAGCTGAGGTTAATGACATTTCTGTGAACCACTTATATGAGATCTGCTTTCATGGTTTTGTCACACAAAGGCCGCCTCTGTACTGTTACAACCGCTTTCTTTTAGTTCTAATTATTAACTGCACGTCTTTGAACATGGAGCGAGTGGGGTTGGGTTAACTCTGACTCTAAACTGCCCACAGGTGTGAATGAGAGCATAAATCAGAGGTGTCCAACTCCAGGCCTCGAGGGCCGGTGTCCTGCAGGTTTTAGATGCGTCCTTGATCCAACACAGCTGATTTAAATGGCTAAATGACCTCCTCAAAGTGTCTTGGGTTAGGGCTATCCTTTGTTGCTAGTTAGCCTGACCTGTATCCCCAATGTTAAGTTTGTACATGGTATGTATGGTCGATTAGGTCATCTCAGTTGCAGGCAACCAACAAATAAAGCTTATCCTTATCGTGGAAGTTCTCCAGAGGCTGAACTAACCATCTGATTCAGGTGTGTTGACACAGGGTGAGATCTGCAGGACGCCGGCCCTCGAGGCCTGGAGTTGCCCACCCCTGGGTTAAATGTTTGTCTGTCTCTCTGTGTTCGCCCTGCAACTGGCGACCTGTCCAGGGTGAACCCCGCCTCTCGCCCTATGGTATGGGATAGGCTCCACCCCGTGTGACCCCGACTATTATTTTCAACATGCTGTATTTGGAATAAATAACAGCATATGATGTGTTTGCACAGTGAGGCAGTGACTCTGACCTGTGTGACGGGAACATAGAGAGGCTCTGCAGAGTTGAGCAGAGTCATGTTGTTGTGGGGGTGCAGCCTGCCCTCAGCTCTGCCCTCAGCTTGTGTCGCCTCAGTCTCGCCCTGGTCACTCAGGCACTCGAAGAATTCCTCCTCGCTGTCACTCCACAAGTCCCAGGATTTTCCTTGAGACATCTCTCTTGTTGAACTGGAAGCACTGGTTGCACACTCTGGTCCTTGGCGGCTCTTCTGGCAGGCACCTGAGACCCTGTGTTCCTTTTCTTTCCCCTCGGGTACCTTGTGAGATTCATCTCTGGCCTTCTTCCTTTTGATACAACAATTCAGCATCTGTCCAGGAACAAAAACTCTTTTCACACATGGAAACATAACACTGCTACTTGTGTTCAACAGACAACACGACATAAACAGGTGTTTGGGAGTTTGAAGATGCTGTATCACACTGAGCATCAGCTCTCAGAATTCATTTTTCTCTTTATCACCTAAACATCGTTCCAATTATCAAAGTTAACACAACACTTTTGATAAACCACTGGAATTAAAGTTGCAAGTCTACAAATGTGCATGATGTTGTTTTTTGTCTTTTAAATCGTTCGATTAGTCCTTGCACTTTGTGCACTGTGTGGCTACCTGGAACTTCTGATGCAAAAGACAACAGCGAAGATCAGGAGCTCCACCTGCCAGCCTGCAGATTAGGAAGCACAGAGATGGATATGAGTGAACACCAGTGTGTTAACAGAGAAACAAATACTGCTTAAACAATTTCAAGCAAAGTTTTAGTTAGAGCACGGCACAAACACTGCAGGGGCTTTTGTGCCTGGTATTATGTACTTGGATTTTTACATTTTGGTCATTTGTCTGTTATTAGAGACGGACGGAGATCCAACATGACTGACAACAAGACCAAAGCCCGATTCTAAAGTGTCGGCTCAGCTGGACAAAGTACAGACATCCAGCATTTGACTTTATTTATATGGCACAGGATAAGAACCACAGAGTACTTCACAATAATATGAAACAGCACAAATCTAGTTCAAAGCCAGGCTAAATAAATGAGTCTCAAGCTGCTGTTTATAAAAATAAATGCAATCAAAGCAACATAATGATGGAGGCAAAGCACTCCACAGCCTGGGGGCCCCCACTCTGACAGATCCATCTCCTCTGGTCTCAAAATGTGTTTCTGTCTTCTGTCTGTGTCCAAGTCAACAGTCTAACGAGGTCCCACAAATGTCTGCAAATAGGTTCTGCTCTTCCACGAAGTCCTTTGAGATCCCGACTGAAATCGGCTGGTGCCAATATCTGCTGAGTGTTGGCCACGAATAAAGCAGCAATAACAGAGTTCAACGAGAACAACAACTTTTCATTATCAGTTATTCTTCACTCTCTCCACAGCTGATGGACCAACACCAGCAGCACACAGAGGACAGTGGTACCAGATACTTTGTATGCCGTCACCATCTGACAGAGGAGCTCCAGGGCTGAAAATATATCCTCAACCTCAGGTTCAACTAACGAACTGACCCAGTCACAGACTTCCAGGGAGGCTTTGGAGTATCATTCCCAAGTTCAAGCTCAGCCCCTAGTCCCACTTCTTAGAAAGGGAAACCGCTACTGTAGTCTGCTTATCTCGAGGTGGGAAACCAGGACAGTCCAACAACATCCACAGACTCAGTGGGACTCGCACCTCCAGCCCAGGAGTCCTGCCACCAAAGAGTCATGTAACTCGTCACAGACCTCGCCAATTAATATCAAATCAAATATCAGCTGGTTCAGTCCCAACTGATGGTCTCATTATTCAGGTTTCACACAAGAAACGTCTCATGACGGGTAAAAACAACGAGCTCTCTCAAGACTTTTGCAAAACATGCTGGTGGCAGTGGTCACAGTAGAACTACTGAAGGTTCCAGCGCACTTTTGGTAAAGTGGAAAGAATATTATTTCACCATAAATGGGCCACGACCAGGTGCTTCCCACAAGATTTCACACAGACCAGTGAAAAGAATTATCAGAAGAGTCAAGGCCCAGTTATGAAGAGCCACAGAAAGGCCTGGAATCAGCAGGTACGACTGTTTCAAAGAAAACTATATGTGCGCAAGAGCCACAGAAAAAAAGAGAAGCGTGAAGTGTGTTTAAAGTTTGCTGAACAAGTCTGTGAAACGCTGGCAGAATATTATCATCTGCATTCATAAAGTATCCACAGGCGTCTTTGCCTGCTCTCCTGTACACTCATGAGTTCACACCTACCTGCCCCTCTAACACCATCGTTACATTTGCTGATGATGCGACAATCATCAGCGGAGAAGACGGCGAACAGGCAGGAGGTTAAAAACCTGACAGGCTGCTGCAATGAACACAAGCGTCTGCTCAGCGCCATCAAAACTAAGGAGATGTGACCTCAGCAGAGGGAAACACGTTCCTCTCCACATCAAGCAGACTGTGTTCAGCGAGTGTCCTCGTTCCTGGGGACTCACGTAGCTGAGGACCTCTCATGGTCCAAAGTCAAAGACTCCACCTCAGGATGCTGAGGAGGAGGAGGAACCATCTGGAGAAGAAAGTCTTGGTGGCTTTTTTACCACAGCACCATAGTGTGTCCCCACCTACTGCTAACAGCTTGGTATGCTAACTGCTCAGTGGGTCATTAAGACAGCACAGAAGAATAGTGCCTGTCCCTTTCCTTCCCTGGAGGACATGGTCAGCACTCGCTGTCTCAGGAGAGCCAATCAAATCTCATCTCATCCTGGACAGCACCTGTTCAAGAAACAGGACAGCCAGGCTAAGAAAACAGCTTTTCCCCTGGACCATCGATCACTGAACACTAAGCTCAGTGAATGGACCGAGTGAGCCTCCCTCCTACCTGAGACACTCCTGTGTAACATTCAGTATAATGTTCACTAATGCTGCCAAATGTAAGCTTACATCTAATACAAAACACCAGCATAACACGGGACAATTACACCCTCCCTCCATGGCTGCTGCCATCCAACCAGTGCAATACTCCTCTGGTTAAATGGTAAATGGACTGGTTCTTATATAGCGCTTTTCTACTCTTCTGAGCACTCAAAGCGCTTTACACAACTTGTGCATTCACCCATTCACACAAGCACATTTTTCTAGGTGCTTTCTAAGTAACATTCTCTCTCTCACACACACACACACACGCGCACACTCCGATGAACGCATCGGAGAGCAATTTGTGGTTAGTATCTTGCCCAAGGATATTTGGCATGCAGCCTGGGGGAAGCCAGGAATTGAACCACCAACCTTCCGATCAGTAGACGACCCGCTCTACCGCCTGAGCTGCAGCCACCCTATTTTATTGCTATTTTATTCAGTTTGACGAATGAATGATGAGTGTAAGCAGGTAAGAATGTATGTAAGCTCTGCTCCAGTGTAATGCATAGGTACAACAATACGCTTTAACTTTATAGTTTGGTCACTTAATTCAATTCAATAAAACTTTATTGATCCTGAAGGCTGACCCCAATGGAAATTGGGTTAAGGCTGCAGACCTTTGCCAGCGCCATCTTACCCTTCTGACCATACATACATGACACAAACATCACATGGGGAAGACAGGTCAGAGAGGCATAACAATGGAAAATGCACCACATGAGGAAAGATAAGGAGAAAAAAATAACTCCCCCCAGACTGAGCTCCAACAGGGAGATCAGTTTGAGAACAGAAAAAAAACACCTCTGCACATGAAAAAACTCTTAATACACGAAAGAAACACATGACAAGCAACAGGGATGGGTAAAGGGTGAGAGACAGCCAGTGTAGACAGCACATCCAGGCCTGCGTGCGCTGGTCTCCTTGATCCACCGTCAGCATCGGAGGGGAATAAGCGTCGAAGGCGTTTGGAGGGGGGAGGAGTGTACATCTGCATGTGTATATATGTCTGTGTAAGCGTTTGCGTGTCCAGAGTTCAGCTGAGACAGTGTCCTCCTCCCTGCCAGGCTAAGTAAACAGTCTTCCAGCCAACCCAGGTGGCCTTGCATGGAGTGGGAAGAACAGTCTAAACACAGTCGTTATCAGGGAGTTGTTGTTCGGCTCCAGCCTTGAGCCCACGGCTGGGGCCGAAGGGGTATCCGCATAAGTGATGGAGGTTTTTACTTTAGTGCGAACAGCTCATATGAATTTCAAAGCTGTTCTAACACTCCGACACTGGTCTCTCAATCTCCCGTTGGAGAGCCGTGAGCTTCTCCATGATGTTATCAAACTTGCGCTCCGTGATGTTGTCATTCTTGTGCTCAGAGAGCCGATTCTGAGAACTCAAAGACACGACGTCGTAGTCTCACTCCAAGCGCTTTATTTGTTACGCCATTTTTCTCCACACCAACAACAACCCTTCGCGGGCAACAGTACTCTCGCAGTATAACAGAAAATAACAAGTTAACAACGACCGCAGTGAGCTTCTCCAAGATGTGATCCAATTTGCACTCAGAAGTCTTATTCTGAGTATTCACAGCAGCCGTAAGCTTCTCCAAGATCTTATCCATGCTGCACTCAATGAGCTCATTTTGAGAAACTCACGCCTCTTCCCATCGTTTGAATCCCAGCGGGCAGCCTTGTGGGGGTTTGAACAGCCGGTTCCGCTTTCTTAATTCTTCGATAAGTCAGGGCCAAGCCAGCTCCGATCAGCCAGAACCCTGTTACCATGGTTCCGAACAGGTAGATCTCTTCAGCACTCAGGCTCACCCGAGCCCAGACTTCTCGTTGAGAAAGGGGTGTCAATTGCATTCAGGGACCAGTTGATCAAATCCATAATTCCTCTTTTAGGTTTTAGAGAACAGACTGTGAGAGAGTGTTCCAGGGAAAAGTAATACAAAAAACACGAGAGTAAACAAGGACACAAGAGGCTAAGCAGGGAAGATAAGGGAGAGGAGAAAAGTGCGACTGCCTTTGTTAAGAGCAAAACTCTTTGAATGCTGTAAACACACCGTGTTTGGGTGGCTGCATCCCAAAAACACCACAGCAACACTGAAGTCTGGAGGTGGGAGCATTATGATTTTGATGTTCCCAAAAAAATGTGTGATTGCTTAGAAAAGTTATGCATAAAAACTTTATAACAAGCTGCAAAAGGGACTGAGCCATTAAATCTAACTCCAGGAAGGATGAATGGAGACATTGTTGATTAAAATCTGCTGCCATCTACCAGGATGATGAAGATGAAACAAGGATGGATGTTTCAGCAAGACCATGATCACAAACACAGCCAATGGAAACTGTTGGTTTCAGAGGAATCAAGTAAAGCTGCTGGAACGGCCCAGCCAATCACCTGAGCTGAATCTGTGGGAAGGATCCACGGAGCATTCGGGATTTATAGACTGTTTGTGTGGTGAGTGGGTCAAAGTCATGAGCAATGATGGGACTGGTTTCTCCATACAGAAGCTGCCATGAACTGTCATCACCAACATTTGTATAAAGTAATAAATAAATGTCTGTGTGTTTAATGTCCCTGTGTTACCGACATCTGGTGATAATTTCACATCAAAGCACCTTTAGAAATATATTTGCTTAGAGAACTGCTGACGTGTTCAATACTTATTTTACCTGCTATAAAATGAAAATGTTAATATGTGTGACATCTTTAAAATCAAAGCAGCATGAGCCTGTGAGGTACCCACCCACAAATAAGATGGTTATTTTCCCACCGGTAACGCAACTCAAGGACAAACTCCTGCCAGAGGTGTCCAACAGCCCGCAGCCCACCGTAGTAATAGTTGACCAGACACACACACAGAGCCAGACGGTAGGTCAGCCTGTCACTGGGGGCTGACTTCAGCTGGTGGAAAAGGTTCTACAACGAGGGAAAAGACCAGCATGAAATCAAACAGCAGGACACCAAATTTAATACATTCTAATAAAAATCCTGACAAAGTACTGACAGCACTG
>NC_137942.1:7500-107500 GCF_963969265.1 Rhamphochromis sp. 'chilingali'
TTTACCGAACCAAAGTTAAAAAAGACGAATGGGATTTTACACAGCCGAGGGGAGAATATAAAAGGCGGAGCTCACACAGGAGCTCATTTTCCACTCGGCACTCGATGAGAGCACATCTCTGCCAGTCCAACTGTTGCCAGCTAACTTAGCTTACAGTTTTCTGTGTGCCACACCTGAAGAAGACCGTGTACGGTCGAAACGTTGTGTTTTTTGTGTTTATTTTTGAATACACAGTTTTTTTTGGCACACCTTCTTTTGTTGTTTATTTTTTTACGTGACTTTTTCCTTTCCACATTTTGGAAAGCGTTTTTTGTTCGCATTAAAATTAAATAAATATTTTTTGAAGCACATTTAAATTTTTTTTGGAAAAAAGAAAAAAGAAAAAAAGACAAAAAAATATTCTGGACGCCATGGACGGTGGTTGGACGGTGGTACGCTATGGCCGCCGCCGCCAACGTGACCGCCAAGTCTTCTGGGACGGGTACGGAGGGCCGCAGGGAGGGATGGACCGTGCACGCTCCTTTTCCTTTCGGAGAAGGGATTATCTTCCCCATCCTAACCCGCCAGTGCCTCCCCCCCGGGTCCCCCGGTACTTTGGTCCCCAAGTCCCATTCCGCTCGTATGCAGCTGTGGTCCGGCAGGGACGTTTCCAACCGGCCAGAAGAGGGAGCTCTTCCAGGACCAGAGAGGATGATGTCATACGAGAAGCGGCAAGTCCCGATTTTGGAAGACTGATTCGTAAGCTGCATGGCATCATAAAGATGGTGCACCATCTCCAGAATGTGGCTCCAGAGCCAGGCAGGCCGGAGCCCAGGATGATTGCTAAGATGGTGGATATCCTAGCTGGGATGATTAAGCCGGCATACCCACGGCGGGATACGACAGACATGATCGTGGGGAATGCAAGAAATTGGGGTCAGATGACCCTCCAGATTTTGATGGAACATTATGAAGGATGCTTGGAGAGGTTTCTGGAAGAACTCTCCAGCATGGACACTCGTGAATGGAGAAAGGCCTTTGAGGTGGCCTCCCGCTGGGCCAAGCGGAACCTAAGACGGATCACGCGGAGCATCATTGACCACGCTGAGGCTCTCATCTCAACTACGCTCGCGGGTGAACCACCTCAGGTTCGTCGGCGGGTAGCGCCAAAGACCTCGGTGGCCACCATGACAGACCGGGTCCCTGCTGCAGCGGCTAGCTGGTCGAGCCCCAATAGGGCGGACTGGATGCCATCTCCCCTCGGACAGAGGGAAGTCCAGAGAGGGACGAGGAGACCCGAAGGGGTGGTTCTTCCTGACGAAGATGTTATTCCTGATGAGGATCTTTTTCTGGAAGACGTGCAGGAGGACCACCTGTCAGACTCTGACCCCGTTTTTCCTCCGGAACGTACAGCCTCCGAGTTGGAGTTGGAGGCCATGTTTGATGAGATGCGAGCAGAGGAGGCACGAGATGAGGCCAGGGCTAGAGCGGAAGCAGAGGCCGAGAGAGGGGCCCAAGCAGCAGAGGAGCGGGGACAATCTTCCCAGCCTTCAACACGGGATGTGCAGGTTCAAGCCAAGGTCCATCGCGACGGCTCTGAGGGTGAGGAGCCGTGGATTGATCTTTCAGGGGATCTGTTTGATGAGGTCGAGAGTTCCAGGGGTCCTCGTTTCCGGGTGAATCGACATCAGAACACCACAAGGAAGATGATTGATTGGAGCTGGGTGGCGAATCGCAAATGGATTTTCTTGGGAGATTCGAACCTCACCAAATTCCCTGACTTCTCCAACACGAACTTGCAGGTGGAGAGCTTTCCAGGGGCGGACTTCCGCCACGCAGAAGCCTTGTTGAGGAAAACGGTACCGCCACAGGGTCTGGTGGTGGAGAAGATGGTCTTGTCCTTTGGGATCAATAGCAGGGCCAACAAGCCTAAGGAAACGACCATCAAGAATGTGCAGGCGGCAGTGAGGGCTGCGAGGACGCGGTTCCCATATGCAGAAATTTGGGTTCCCCAGATTAATTTCTCGGAGAACCTGCCAGCGGATGACAAGTCGAATCTGCAGGTCCTGAATGACTATATCTACCGGAATAGGGTTCACATTCCCCTTTTGGACGAGGACTTGTTCCATACCGAGGAGGATGACATCCATTGGACGGCGGAAACGGGCGAGGCCATGTTTCAACATTGGACGTCCTTTTTAAACTGCAACACCCCCTGAGTCTGGACCAGTATGGGGACGACAGTGGACTGGGCCTTCAAGGTCAGGACGTGGTGGTCTTGGCAAAGAACTTTAGACTCTCGAGGCCACAACGGGAACTGTTGAGAAAAGGACTGTTCTTTGTTCCAGCATTGTATATAGGTAAGAATGAAAAGCTTAAGTTTGAATTTGATATGCAAGCTTACCATAGAAAAGTTAAGTTGGCTACGTATTTTAGAAACTCAAAAAGGAGGGATAAAATGCCTTTCACGGGGCCGTCGGATTGGTCACCGCCTGTGCAGGAGCTTCCACCAGAAGTGGAAACTTTAATTCATAGAGATTTGGAAAAGTTTAAAAGGTGTTATAAACCAATTAGAGAAAAACAGAACATTTCATTGGCAGAAATCAGAGCACTGCGGGAGCTAAAAAACACCAAACATATAGTAATAAAGCCAGCCGATAAAGGCTCGGCGGTTGTAATTTTAAGTCGGGAACAATACACGTTTGAAGTACAACGACAATTACAGGACACCACATATTACAGGAAATTAGACAAACCATTGTATTTGGACACAATCCCTATTGTTAAAAACATACTTAAATCATTGAAGGACAAAAAATTCATTAATTCTAAGCAGTACAAATACCTATTGGGCAGTTCGCAACCTAGGGAGAGGCGGTTTTACATATTGCCGAAAATACACAAAGCTCCAGACAAATGGACCGTCCCGTACGAGATCCCCCCGGGGAGGCCCATTGTTTCGGATTGCGAGAGCGAGACTTATCGTACAGCGGAATTTCTGGATTTTTATTTGAATCCATTGTCTGTAAAGCATCCCGCATATGTGAAGGACACATATCATTTCATTGACATTGTTAAAAACTTAAAAATAGTTGAGGATTATTATTTTTTCTCCATGGATGTAGACAACTTGTACACTAATATTCCAATTGAGGCGGGAATCGCTACTGTAAGGAATATTTTTCAGAAATTTCCAGATCCTAAAAGGCCTGATCAGGAATTGCTGCAATTGCTAGAAATTAATTTGACAAAGAATGATTTCATGTTTGATGAACAATTTTATTTGCAAGTTAAGGGAACCGCAATGGGCAAGAAATTTGCACCGGCGTATGCAAATATATTCATGGCCAATTGGGAAGCAGAAGTGCTCCCGAAGTGTAAAAAGAAGCCGGCCCATTATTTGAGGTATTTGGATGATATTTGGGGGATTTGGACCGGCTCTGAATTGGAATTTACAGAATTTGTACAAACGTTGAATTCCCATGATCCATCAATTCAATTGAAATTTGAAATCAAGAGGGAGGCCATAGACTTTTTGGACACCACGGTGTTCAAAGGGCCGACGTTTAACATCACCCGTAAACTCGATGTCAAAGTTTTCTTCAAAAGTACAGACACGCACGCCCTGTTACACAAATTTAGTTTCCACCCAAAACACACTTTCCGTGGTATCGTTAAGTCCCAGCTTTTCAGATTTCGGCGGATTTGTACCCAACCGACGGACTTTAGAAAGGCAGTAATCACCTTATTTAAGGCATTGCGTGAAAGGGGATATTCCCGATCTTTTTTAAAGAAATGTCTTAAGACCTTTCAGGAGGACAGTGAGAAGGTCAAGGGGGACTTACTCCCACTCATTAGCACATTTTCCTCCAATAGCAGGTATTTTAACAGACACATGAAGAATCATTTTGATGAGGTCATAGGTCAGGCAGCTCTTATCCCAAATTCAAGGGTCATTTCGGCCTTTCGGAGGAACAAGAACTTAGCTGACCTGCTTGTAAGGGCCAGACTTCCACGGCTCGACTCGAGCAAACCGAGGTACTTGGAGGCTATGTTTACGAAGCTGGAGTTTGTTAGGAATGTCAAGGACAGGACTATTATTTCAGTTACGCAAAGTTTCAGCCCACAAACAACGAATTGTGTTTATGTTATTTTTTGCTCAAAGTGTGGAATGAAGTACGTGGGTGAAACTAGAAATGATTTGTACAGTAGATTGTACCAACATGTGTATAACATCAGGAAAAAGAAGGAACCTGATGCACCTTTAGTTGTACATTTTCTTAAGCATGGCTGGGATTCGCTGAGAATGGCTGGACTACAACAAGGCATGGATTGGACGGATTGGGAACGAAAAAAGAGGGAGAGATATTGGATTTATACATTGGGAACTAAAGAACCATTGGGACTTAACATAAAATGGAATTAGACTTTTGTTGGGGAAGGTTTTGGTTAATTTCCAACCCTTAATCCCACCCTAACCTCAACCTCTTTAACCCTATTTGTCTCAGTATGTTAATTTAAACCCGATTTAGTTTTGACCCCAATAAACCCCCCCCTTTTTTGTTCTCCAATGTTTTACACTACCCTAGCCCCAACCCAAGCCCCATCCCTAAACCTAACCTCAATGTAAGCCCTATGTTAGTCTAACCCCAGTCCTTTGTCTTATCCTAACCCTAACCCCAGCCCTGTATGTTAGCCCTAACCCTAACCACTTTATCCCCACCTCCTGACCCTCGGTATATATTATTTAATAAAGGGGGAATTAAATTAGTGAGAAATTGGAAAATTGGCTTAAAAATTCTAAAAACCAGGGTTCATAAATTTATCAGCACAATTCATAGGGTTTGCAAGACTATTTACAGTTAAAAATGGATTAAAAAACAAATTGGGAATAAAAACAGTGATTAAATTAATTTGGCTTTAAAATTCATTAACAGTAATTTCATGGAGTGCAAATATGTTATTTTTGGCTAAAAAACAGTTAAAATGTAATGTAGATTAAAAAATAAAGACCAAATTCATTTTTACCGAACCAAAGTTAAAAAAGACGAATGGGATTTTACACAGCCGAGGGGAGAATATAAAAGGCGGAGCTCACACAGGAGCTCATTTTCCACTCGGCACTCGATGAGAGCACATCTCTGCCAGTCCAACTGTTGCCAGCTAACTTAGCTTACAGTTTTCTGTGTGCCACACCTGAAGAAGACCGTGTACGGTCGAAACGTTGTGTTTTTTGTGTTTATTTTTGAATACACAGTTTTTTTTGGCACACCTTCTTTTGTTGTTTATTTTTTTACGTGACTTTTTCCTTTCCACATTTTGGAAAGCGTTTTTTGTTCGCATTAAAATTAAATAAATATTTTTTGAAGCACATTTAAATTTTTTTTGGAAAAAAGAAAAAAGAAAAAAAGACAAAAAAATATTCTGGACGCCATGGACGGTGGTTGGACGGTGGTACGCTATGGCCGCCGCCGCCAACGTGACCGCCAAGTCTTCTGGGACGGGTACGGAGGGCCGCAGGGAGGGATGGACCGTGCACGCTCCTTTTCCTTTCGGAGAAGGGATTATCTTCCCCATCCTAACCCGCCAGTGCCTCCCCCCCGGGTCCCCCGGTACTTTGGTCCCCAAGTCCCATTCCGCTCGTATGCAGCTGTGGTCCGGCAGGGACGTTTCCAACCGGCCAGAAGAGGGAGCTCTTCCAGGACCAGAGAGGATGATGTCATACGAGAAGCGGCAAGTCCCGATTTTGGAAGACTGATTCGTAAGCTGCATGGCATCATAAAGATGGTGCACCATCTCCAGAATGTGGCTCCAGAGCCAGGCAGGCCGGAGCCCAGGATGATTGCTAAGATGGTGGATATCCTAGCTGGGATGATTAAGCCGGCATACCCACGGCGGGATACGACAGACATGATCGTGGGGAATGCAAGAAATTGGGGTCAGATGACCCTCCAGATTTTGATGGAACATTATGAAGGATGCTTGGAGAGGTTTCTGGAAGAACTCTCCAGCATGGACACTCGTGAATGGAGAAAGGCCTTTGAGGTGGCCTCCCGCTGGGCCAAGCGGAACCTAAGACGGATCACGCGGAGCATCATTGACCACGCTGAGGCTCTCATCTCAACTACGCTCGCGGGTGAACCACCTCAGGTTCGTCGGCGGGTAGCGCCAAAGACCTCGGTGGCCACCATGACAGACCGGGTCCCTGCTGCAGCGGCTAGCTGGTCGAGCCCCAATAGGGCGGACTGGATGCCATCTCCCCTCGGACAGAGGGAAGTCCAGAGAGGGACGAGGAGACCCGAAGGGGTGGTTCTTCCTGACGAAGATGTTATTCCTGATGAGGATCTTTTTCTGGAAGACGTGCAGGAGGACCACCTGTCAGACTCTGACCCCGTTTTTCCTCCGGAACGTACAGCCTCCGAGTTGGAGTTGGAGGCCATGTTTGATGAGATGCGAGCAGAGGAGGCACGAGATGAGGCCAGGGCTAGAGCGGAAGCAGAGGCCGAGAGAGGGGCCCAAGCAGCAGAGGAGCGGGGACAATCTTCCCAGCCTTCAACACGGGATGTGCAGGTTCAAGCCAAGGTCCATCGCGACGGCTCTGAGGGTGAGGAGCCGTGGATTGATCTTTCAGGGGATCTGTTTGATGAGGTCGAGAGTTCCAGGGGTCCTCGTTTCCGGGTGAATCGACATCAGAACACCACAAGGAAGATGATTGATTGGAGCTGGGTGGCGAATCGCAAATGGATTTTCTTGGGAGATTCGAACCTCACCAAATTCCCTGACTTCTCCAACACGAACTTGCAGGTGGAGAGCTTTCCAGGGGCGGACTTCCGCCACGCAGAAGCCTTGTTGAGGAAAACGGTACCGCCACAGGGTCTGGTGGTGGAGAAGATGGTCTTGTCCTTTGGGATCAATAGCAGGGCCAACAAGCCTAAGGAAACGACCATCAAGAATGTGCAGGCGGCAGTGAGGGCTGCGAGGACGCGGTTCCCATATGCAGAAATTTGGGTTCCCCAGATTAATTTCTCGGAGAACCTGCCAGCGGATGACAAGTCGAATCTGCAGGTCCTGAATGACTATATCTACCGGAATAGGGTTCACATTCCCCTTTTGGACGAGGACTTGTTCCATACCGAGGAGGATGACATCCATTGGACGGCGGAAACGGGCGAGGCCATGTTTCAACATTGGACGTCCTTTTTAAACTGCAACACCCCCTGAGTCTGGACCAGTATGGGGACGACAGTGGACTGGGCCTTCAAGGTCAGGACGTGGTGGTCTTGGCAAAGAACTTTAGACTCTCGAGGCCACAACGGGAACTGTTGAGAAAAGGACTGTTCTTTGTTCCAGCATTGTATATAGGTAAGAATGAAAAGCTTAAGTTTGAATTTGATATGCAAGCTTACCATAGAAAAGTTAAGTTGGCTACGTATTTTAGAAACTCAAAAAGGAGGGATAAAATGCCTTTCACGGGGCCGTCGGATTGGTCACCGCCTGTGCAGGAGCTTCCACCAGAAGTGGAAACTTTAATTCATAGAGATTTGGAAAAGTTTAAAAGGTGTTATAAACCAATTAGAGAAAAACAGAACATTTCATTGGCAGAAATCAGAGCACTGCGGGAGCTAAAAAACACCAAACATATAGTAATAAAGCCAGCCGATAAAGGCTCGGCGGTTGTAATTTTAAGTCGGGAACAATACACGTTTGAAGTACAACGACAATTACAGGACACCACATATTACAGGAAATTAGACAAACCATTGTATTTGGACACAATCCCTATTGTTAAAAACATACTTAAATCATTGAAGGACAAAAAATTCATTAATTCTAAGCAGTACAAATACCTATTGGGCAGTTCGCAACCTAGGGAGAGGCGGTTTTACATATTGCCGAAAATACACAAAGCTCCAGACAAATGGACCGTCCCGTACGAGATCCCCCCGGGGAGGCCCATTGTTTCGGATTGCGAGAGCGAGACTTATCGTACAGCGGAATTTCTGGATTTTTATTTGAATCCATTGTCTGTAAAGCATCCCGCATATGTGAAGGACACATATCATTTCATTGACATTGTTAAAAACTTAAAAATAGTTGAGGATTATTATTTTTTCTCCATGGATGTAGACAACTTGTACACTAATATTCCAATTGAGGCGGGAATCGCTACTGTAAGGAATATTTTTCAGAAATTTCCAGATCCTAAAAGGCCTGATCAGGAATTGCTGCAATTGCTAGAAATTAATTTGACAAAGAATGATTTCATGTTTGATGAACAATTTTATTTGCAAGTTAAGGGAACCGCAATGGGCAAGAAATTTGCACCGGCGTATGCAAATATATTCATGGCCAATTGGGAAGCAGAAGTGCTCCCGAAGTGTAAAAAGAAGCCGGCCCATTATTTGAGGTATTTGGATGATATTTGGGGGATTTGGACCGGCTCTGAATTGGAATTTACAGAATTTGTACAAACGTTGAATTCCCATGATCCATCAATTCAATTGAAATTTGAAATCAAGAGGGAGGCCATAGACTTTTTGGACACCACGGTGTTCAAAGGGCCGACGTTTAACATCACCCGTAAACTCGATGTCAAAGTTTTCTTCAAAAGTACAGACACGCACGCCCTGTTACACAAATTTAGTTTCCACCCAAAACACACTTTCCGTGGTATCGTTAAGTCCCAGCTTTTCAGATTTCGGCGGATTTGTACCCAACCGACGGACTTTAGAAAGGCAGTAATCACCTTATTTAAGGCATTGCGTGAAAGGGGATATTCCCGATCTTTTTTAAAGAAATGTCTTAAGACCTTTCAGGAGGACAGTGAGAAGGTCAAGGGGGACTTACTCCCACTCATTAGCACATTTTCCTCCAATAGCAGGTATTTTAACAGACACATGAAGAATCATTTTGATGAGGTCATAGGTCAGGCAGCTCTTATCCCAAATTCAAGGGTCATTTCGGCCTTTCGGAGGAACAAGAACTTAGCTGACCTGCTTGTAAGGGCCAGACTTCCACGGCTCGACTCGAGCAAACCGAGGTACTTGGAGGCTATGTTTACGAAGCTGGAGTTTGTTAGGAATGTCAAGGACAGGACTATTATTTCAGTTACGCAAAGTTTCAGCCCACAAACAACGAATTGTGTTTATGTTATTTTTTGCTCAAAGTGTGGAATGAAGTACGTGGGTGAAACTAGAAATGATTTGTACAGTAGATTGTACCAACATGTGTATAACATCAGGAAAAAGAAGGAACCTGATGCACCTTTAGTTGTACATTTTCTTAAGCATGGCTGGGATTCGCTGAGAATGGCTGGACTACAACAAGGCATGGATTGGACGGATTGGGAACGAAAAAAGAGGGAGAGATATTGGATTTATACATTGGGAACTAAAGAACCATTGGGACTTAACATAAAATGGAATTAGACTTTTGTTGGGGAAGGTTTTGGTTAATTTCCAACCCTTAATCCCACCCTAACCTCAACCTCTTTAACCCTATTTGTCTCAGTATGTTAATTTAAACCCGATTTAGTTTTGACCCCAATAAACCCCCCCCTTTTTTGTTCTCCAATGTTTTACACTACCCTAGCCCCAACCCAAGCCCCATCCCTAAACCTAACCTCAATGTAAGCCCTATGTTAGTCTAACCCCAGTCCTTTGTCTTATCCTAACCCTAACCCCAGCCCTGTATGTTAGCCCTAACCCTAACCACTTTATCCCCACCTCCTGACCCTCGGTATATATTATTTAATAAAGGGGGAATTAAATTAGTGAGAAATTGGAAAATTGGCTTAAAAATTCTAAAAACCAGGGTTCATAAATTTATCAGCACAATTCATAGGGTTTGCAAGACTATTTACAGTTAAAAATGGATTAAAAAACAAATTGGGAATAAAAACAGTGATTAAATTAATTTGGCTTTAAAATTCATTAACAGTAATTTCATGGAGTGCAAATATGTTATTTTTGGCTAAAAAACAGTTAAAATGTAATGTAGATTAAAAAATAAAGACCAAATTCATTTTTACCGAACCAAAGTTAAAAAAGACGAATGGGATTTTACACAGCCGAGGGGAGAATATAAAAGGCGGAGCTCACACAGGAGCTCATTTTCCACTCGGCACTCGATGAGAGCACATCTCTGCCAGTCCAACTGTTGCCAGCTAACTTAGCTTACAGTTTTCTGTGTGCCACACCTGAAGAAGACCGTGTACGGTCGAAACGTTGTGTTTTTTGTGTTTATTTTTGAATACACAGTTTTTTTTGGCACACCTTCTTTTGTTGTTTATTTTTTTACGTGACTTTTTCCTTTCCACATTTTGGAAAGCGTTTTTTGTTCGCATTAAAATTAAATAAATATTTTTTGAAGCACATTTAAATTTTTTTTGGAAAAAAGAAAAAAGAAAAAAAGACAAAAAAATATTCTGGACGCCATGGACGGTGGTTGGACGGTGGTACGCTATGGCCGCCGCCGCCAACGTGACCGCCAAGTCTTCTGGGACGGGTACGGAGGGCCGCAGGGAGGGATGGACCGTGCACGCTCCTTTTCCTTTCGGAGAAGGGATTATCTTCCCCATCCTAACCCCCTATAACAAATCCTAACCCTAACCAGGGGGGTCCCTATAAAAAATATAAAAAACAAAAAACAATTAAGACAAGGAAGACAAGAGAGTCAAAGAAAAGCAGAAAGAAAGACATGAAGTCACGTAAAAACAGAAAAAGTACAAAAAGAAGCCACGTATAACAAACACAGAAAGAGGAAAACAAAGAGAATATGAACAACAAAGGACGGGATGTCAAACCAAGCAGGGGGTGCCATAAAAACAAAAAGAGAACTTAAGAGACAGACAAAGAAAAAACAAGTACGTGAAATAGGACGGGATGTCAAACCAAGTAGGGGGTGCCATAGAAACAAAGAGAAAATTAAGAGAAATATAAAGATAGAAAAACAAATAAGAGAAGAGGAAAAACAAATAAGAGAAACAGAAAAACAAATAAGAGGGGAAGAAAAACAAATAAGAGAAACAGAAAAACAAATAAGAGAAGGGGAAAAACAAATAAGAGAAACAGAAAAACAAGTAAGAGAAACAGAAAAACAAGTAAGAGAAAGAGAGAAACAGAAAAACAAGTGAGAAACTAAGAAAGAAAGTTTGAAAGAAACACAAACAGAAAACCTAAAAGTGGGAGGAGACAAACACAAGTATAAAAGCCAAGAGAGGCACACAGAGAACAAACAGACAGAAACATATTGGGCCAGCCTGAGGAAGGCGAAAATACGCCGAAACGTCGCGAAGGCCCAATAAAGTGCACTGAACCCAAGATATGGGTAATTTTTTGAACCAGGGCAGGGACACCACCACCCAGCCCCATCGATGGCCCGTGCATGCCAGGCTACCAGCTTGCTGGTGGCCTGTTCCTTACTTAACACCTAACCAGCCAGTGCCTCGTGGGGTTGGGGGTGCCCCTGCCCTATAACAAATCCTAACCCTAACCAGGGGGGTCCCTATAAAAAATATAAAAAACAAAAAACAATTAAGACAAGGAAGACAAGAGAGTCAAAGAAAAGCAGAAAGAAAGACATGAAGTCACGTAAAAACAGAAAAAGTACAAAAAGAAGCCACGTATAACAAACACAGAAAGAGGAAAACAAAGAGAATATGAACAACAAAGGACGGGATGTCAAACCAAGCAGGGGGTGCCATAAAAACAAAAAGAGAACTTAAGAGACAGACAAAGAAAAAACAAGTACGTGAAATAGGACGGGATGTCAAACCAAGTAGGGGGTGCCATAGAAACAAAGAGAAAATTAAGAGAAATATAAAGATAGAAAAACAAATAAGAGAAGAGGAAAAACAAATAAGAGAAACAGAAAAACAAATAAGAGGGGAAGAAAAACAAATAAGAGAAACAGAAAAACAAATAAGAGAAGGGGAAAAACAAATAAGAGAAACAGAAAAACAAGTAAGAGAAACAGAAAAACAAGTAAGAGAAAGAGAGAAACAGAAAAACAAGTGAGAAACTAAGAAAGAAAGTTTGAAAGAAACACAAACAGAAAACCTAAAAGTGGGAGGAGACAAACACAAGTATAAAAGCCAAGAGAGGCACACAGAGAACAAACAGACAGAAACATATTGGGCCAGCCTGAGGAAGGCGAAAATACGCCGAAACGTCGCGAAGGCCCAATAAAGTGCACTGAACCCAAGATATGGGTAATTTTTTGAACCAGGGCAGGGACACCACCACCCAGCCCCATCGATGGCCCGTGCATGCCAGGCTACCAGCTTGCTGGTGGCCTGTTCCTTACTTAACCCCTAACCCCCTAACCCTAACCCTAACCCCCCCTAACCCCCCTAACCCCCTAACCCCCTAACCCTAACCCTAAGCTGGTCACTTCTCAAGGACAGAGGGAGGAGGACTGAGACGGGGAAGGGAAGTGGGGACTGAGCATGACGTGCGGTGGCCCGTGCATTCCCAGTGGCCCTCCATCCAACCACCCAGTCGTCGGACGAAGTGGGGAGGGATCATTGCGTTTTCTTTCACAAATCCTAACCCTAACCCCTAACCCTAACCCTAACCCCTTCCCCTACCCTAACCCCTAACCCTAACCCCTAAAACAATTGGACATCACACAAAAGGTCACAGAGGAGGACATAACAAGGACAAAGGAAGGTGGGGCAGGATGGTTACAAAGAAAGGAATAAAATCATAAAGTCACGTAAAAACCGAAGGAAAGGACAAATAAGAAGGGGGTGCCATAAATAACGTAAGACAAATACTGGAAGGGACATTTAAGAAGGGGGTGCCATTAAAAAACATAAAAACAAAGAAAGCCAAAGAAAAGAAAGGACAAAAACATTAAGAATATGAAACAGAAAAATAATGAAACGGAAAACCCAAGAGTGGGAGGAGACAGCACACTATAAAAGCCAAGAGAGGCACACAGACAACACACAGACACACACGTTGGGCCCGCCTGAGGAAGGCCTAAACCGGCCGAAACGTCGCGACGGCCCAATGACACAGAAACACAACATTAAAACACAAAACAACAAAAAAATAATAATAATTATAACAATAACCTACCTACGGGTAATTTTTGGAAACGGGATAGGGACATCATACCAATCCGTTGGACGATCACAGCCTCTTGGGGCATGCTATGGGGGACCTTGACGCCCGGGATGGGAACAGGTATGGACAGTGCATTGGAGCCCGGCCCCCTTCGGGGACCGGACTCCCAAACTTGATTTCCCCTAACCCTAATTGGAAATAAAAACGACACAGAGACTAAATTCATTGAGCAAAGACAAATTTTATTAAAAAACAGTTAAGAACCTAAAGAACAGGACAAATAAAACACAAATTCGGCAAAATTAAACACAATTTGGTACTTACCTGAACCTAAAAAAGAAAAGGACGGTACTTACCTCGATTCGGATCTGGGGATTGCCGGATACGGTAGATGGGGTGGCGATAACGTAACGGGTCTCGGGAAGGGTCATGGTGCGGAGCGTGCACATACTCCTGCCCTCTTAAACGAGGGAGGAGTTTCAATTTCCCCTAACCTAACCCCTATTCGGGTTGGTTTGATTTAACCCCATCCCAATATCCTACCCTAACCCTAACCATTACGATTTAATTTTAACCCAACCCCCATATTTTGCCCTAACCCTAACCACTATGATTGTGGCCCCAACCCAATTATTTACCCTAACCCTAACCCATGTTATTAAATCAAAATTTATTAAAACCCCTAAGAATACATGTTGATTAAATACACGACTCCAAGAAGCATAAAAACACAATTTGGCTAAAAACACAAATACAATTTTCAAATCATACACTCATTTCTCTATAAACTCACCAAAATTCATAAAAACACGATTGGATTTAACACATAAAAATGCAAATTTAAAATCTAATATACGGCACTTAAAAATTCATAAAAACACGATTGGATTTAAAATATAAAAATGCAAATTTAAAATCTCATATACATCACTTAAAAATACGGTTCTTTGAAAAATTCATATAATATACATAATAAAAATTCACATAATATAAAAAATAAAAATACGTTTCATGCAATTTTATTACAAAGATTAAAAAACACACATTCATTTTAGTCTAAAACCATCCCAGACATTTCAAAATACATTGCCCAACCTAAAATTCAAAAAAACTCACGTTGGAAACCAAGCCTATAAAAGGCTGCACAGTAGAGAGGAGCTCATTTGGGAGCTGACCGTTGAAGAGGCAACATCTCTCTCTCTCTGTGCATTCCCAGCTTATTCATTGTGCCCTAGCCTGAGGAAGACCTATCTTGGGTCGAAACGTCGCGGCAGTGGGCACATTAATTTATTGGTTTTCACTTATTAAAAATTAAACAATTTTATTAATTTCATCTTTTTGTTTAAAAACAAATTTCATTTACTTTTTTTACTTTTTCTTTTTTTCTCGCCTTGTTTGTGATTGTAAATTCATATACACATAATTTACATATCTAACTGGAATAAATAGCACATTAAAACCATTATTAAATAAAGATAACAAAGGCGACATCAGGAGATACAAAAAAAATCCATGGGGTCCCGGATGGACTCAGAAGGCTGGACGGTGGTGCGTCACGGGAGAGGGCGGCTGCCTTCCCGTAGACGTGTCCAGCAGGGGACGAGTGGCAGGGGTGGAGGGATGGACCGAGCACCGTCTGGACCCTTCAGGGACCGGACTCAATCCCACATCCCTAACCATTTGCCAATCTGATTGGACACGAGTTTGAAACCCCACTGGTGGGGTCCTGGACGCCTGAGAAGGGAGCAGGTATGGTCTGTGCATTGGAGCACGGCCCCCTTCGGGGACCGTGCTCCCAACTTTGATTTCCCCTAACCCTGACCCTGACCCTAACCTCAGTGACCCCTATAATAATTTGGCCTCCTGCCCTAAACCTAACCACTTGCCACCCTGATTGGACACGAGAGTTGGTCATCCCCCACCCCTTGAGTGGACCCTAAACCTAACCTCCACACCCCTCCTCCCCCCACCTCTCTAACTGCATCTATTACATTCCATTTGGAACTCCACTGGGGGGGTCCTGGACGCCTGAGATGGGAGCAGGTATGGTCTGTGCATTGGAGCATGGCCCCCTTCGGGGACCGTGCTCCCAACTTTGATTTCCCCTAACCGGCCCGTGCCGCCTGACCACCCGCTTGGGTTATTCTGGGACCCCTCACTGTGATGCTCTGTTACAAAAAGAGAAAAAAGACACATGTGACTGTATCACCTCAAATATGGACCATTACATCGCCTTGTACCAATTGTACACTGTATATATTACTTGTGACATTTCACTGTACTGGATGGACTGCTTGTATGCAAACGCCTCATGATCTGGACTTTGTTGTGTGAGAAAATCTCTCCACAATGTTGATCTGTACAACACTATTATGGCTGAATGCAATCTACCCTCTGTGTTTTAAAGACTTATTGCAGCCATGTTTCACACCTGTATTCATAGGTAAAAGTTTTTTTCAATATGACATTTGAACGGTCTGTCTTCCCGAGGTCCGTGAACGCAGCACCTGCGGGGACCGTGCTCCCAACTTTGATTTCCCCTAACCCTAAAGGAAGGGGGTGCCATAAACACAAATACAGTGAACGAAGGACGGGATGTCAAAAAAGACAGGGGGTGCCATAAAAAGATAAAGAGAAACAAAGAGATGAATAAAGAAAGACAAATAGAAAAAGACAAGCAGTCACGTACAAGAAAGCAGAAAAACAAATGGAGAAAAATTAAGAAAAAACAAAGAGAACAACGTAATGATATGAAAGAGAACAAACAGAGAAAAAGAAGTGAAAAGCTGTAAGAAGCAAAAGAATGTTTTACAAAACCTAAGAAACAATTTTTCAACTAAAAAACACAAGTGGGAGGAGCTAACAAAGGTATAAAAGGCCAAGGGAGGCAAACAGAAAGACAAAGACAAGACACACTGGGTCGGCCTGAAGAAGGCAAAAACATGCCGAAACGTCGCGAACGGCCCAGTTGATGCTAAAAGTGCACTAAAACCCTAGATAAGGGCAATTTTTTGAACCAGGGCAGGGACACCACCACCCGGCCCCATCGATGGCCCGTGCACCTCAGGCTACCAGCTTGCTGGTGGCCTGATTCTTTTCTCTCACCTTTAACTCATTGGTGTGTGTTATCTGGCTTCATGGATAGATAGAGCTGGGTGTCATCAGCATAGCAGTGAAAATGTATGCTATGCCTTCTAATGATGCTGCCTAGGGGAAGCATGTATAATGTAAACAGAATTGGCCCTAGCACTGAACCCTGTGGAACTCCATAATTAACCTCAGTGTGTGAAGAGGACTCTCCATTTACATGAACAAACTGGAGTCTATTGGATAGATATGATACAAACCACTGCAGCACAGTACCTGTAATACCTACAGCATGCTCTAATCGCTCTAATAGGACATTATGGTCGACAGTATCGAACGCTGCACTGAGGTCTAGCAGGACAAGCACAGAGATGAGTCCACTGTCAGAGGCCATAAGAAGATCATTTGTAACCTTCACTAAAGCTGTTTCTGTGCTGTGATGAGCTCTGAAACCTGACTGAAACTCTTGAAATAAGCCATTCCTCTGCAACATCGTTTTAAATGGCTATATCATATATGGTTAATCTAAAAATCATAGTTTTCCACAAATAAATCATGAAGTGGATAAAGATGTTAGGGTACCTGGGCTGTTGACCCAGCGTTTTCAGTTGTGTACCTTTATTTGTGTGCTCATCTTAGTTTATTACTGTGAAGGTTTTCATTTCTGTTTTGCATTTCTATTTTCCCCAGTTCTTCTTGGTGAACTTTTTTGTAGTTCTTAAATTTTGGTTTCCATACTCCTTCTATTCTGTGTCCAGTCAGTGTCTGTGTCTGCCCTGGTCCCACGTCTCTGTTCCCTCTGTTGCTGCCTGCTTGTCTGTGTCTGTAAGTTCAGTCTGTGGTTCTTGTTTCACTTTGAAAGTCCGTGTCTCAAGTTCAATGTGCTTCCCCTGTATCGTTAGCCCCGATTTGTCCCAGCTGTGTTTCCCTCCTGACTCTCATTCCCTGATTGCTCCCTCTGTGTATTTAAGCCCTGTGTTTTCTTTGGTCTGTGTCATGATCTCCATCGTTCATGCTGTGTGGCCTGCCCCAAATTGTTGTTTTCAGTTTAGTTTTTGTATTCTCAGTTTTGCCAGTTCTCTGTTTGCCTTCTAGCAATAAATCTGAGTTTCAGTTTACTTTCTGCCTCCAAGAGTCTGCACATTGGGCCCTCCTTACCACCACTTCTGCCTGCACACAGCCTTCACATGACAAAAAAAAATACCGTCAATTTATTTGCCAAATTTGAATTGATTATCAACATGACCCCAATCTACACCTCTAAATGCTTTGTTTCAAAAGTTTGGAGTTATAGTGTTAACAGACAGAATGACACGCAAACATAAAACCTCCTGATCTTACAACTGTTCCGAGAGAACACTTTTCCCGTCAGTTAACAGGTTTGGTTTTAAGAATATATCCTATATGGATGACTGGTTTCCCACTAAAGTACCTGATATTCTAACTGGATGGGACAAATGCTTAGTCTTGCAAGTGGAAACTAAAGTTGGAGTGTGTTATTAAGTGGAAAACATTCAGTTCAATTCAGTTTTATTTATATACCACCATAATACAACAAGTGTTGCCTAAAGGTGCCTTATACTGTCTGGTAAAGACCTTACGATAATACAGAGAAAATCCCCCAAATCTCATGACCCCGTAAGATTACAGTGGGAAGGACAAACAGGAAGAACCTGAGACAGAACCAGGCTCAGGGAGGGGGCAGACATGTTTGTGCAGTACAGATGATCTGATCTCCTGAGATATTCTGCTCAAGCCAAGGTCTGATGGGAAAATCCTCCAGCCTGCCTGTGGAGGGAAAGTATGCTGCAGGACTTTCAATTCCTCTCATGGCTGCATAAAAGCTTTTTATGACTGTTGTGACAAAAACTTACGTTGAATCTAGCTTAGCCTTGGTGAGATTCTGCTTTCAAGAGACATTTTAGATTCAAGCTCCTCAGTTGTCATGTCTCACATAGGAATGCATGTCATATATCATGCATCTTTAAAAACAAATATATTTTTGACCAATTAATCTGTTGATCTTACTAAATGTCTCTTTTATTATTTTAAATGAGGGGTTGATAATTTTATGTTGTCAGAAAGGATTTCATAAAGTTCTGATGGGAACTGCTGAACGTGTGTGTGTGTGTGTGTGTGTGTGTGTGTGTGTGTGTGTGTGTGTGTGTGACAGAGTGAGAGAGAGAGTGTGTGAGAGTGTGCTGACACACTACCTGACCTCTCAAGTTTCAGCCAGAGACGTAGAGTAAGGCGAGGCCAGAAGACCTGAGACGGAGAGAGACATACGGACAGGCAGCATGGTGCTGTGACTGATGTTTACTGGATTTATTGTGGAAGAAACAGCAGAAGCAGGTGAGTCTGAACTTTATGCTTTTGGACATGAAGTGAAACCTAAGATTTTATAGACTCAAGACATTGGTTTGTTGTTGACCTTTTCATTTGTTTATGGAGCAGTTTTTTGTGATAATTAAAGACACGTTTTCATCTGTTAGTCTGAAAACTTTAAAATTTACAAAAAATGTCTAAAATTACAATTTTCACCAAAGATTCAAAGTGCTTTGGATTCTGATTTAAATGTAAGAGCAGGATTTCATGCTTTAGTTTTCACTTTGAAACAACCGATCCTCGTTATTGTCCTGCTTCTCAGTACACTGTGTGTGTGTGTGTGTGTGTGTGTGTGTGTGTGTGTGTGTGTGTGTTACACCTGTTGCGTTGCTGTTAACCTGATACCCTCTGTCATCATATCTGCACATCATCAGACACTTTTTAGCTTAAATGAAAAAAATATCAAAGTAAATCAAAAGTAGACTCACTTTAACCAAACTGCTCTTCTTTTATGCAAAGATTCAATTCAATTTTATTTTATTTATATAGCGCCAAATCACAACATAAGTCGCCTCAAGGCGCTTTAAAAACCAAAAACACAGAATCATTTAATCTTTCCAGGCAGGTTTGGACTTTTGAATTTCCCCTATAGTGACCAGTCTCTCTACTTGAAACTTGTGTGAAAGCCTCACAGGAATGTTCAGTTGAGTGGCCTGTGCTTGCAGGTTTGGCATGTTTGCTAACTGAGTGTCTGTAAGCTCGAATTATGAGGATGAACTCTGATTGTTTCACTTCATGCTTTTGCTGCTAGAAATATAAAAAGGCAAAATAAATTTGTCTTGTTGCCATGGTTTTATGACGTGTCAAGAAACATGCTTCAGGGAATGATAGCGTAAGATGATAATAGCTCACAGTTTAAACAAGCAGGAGTATCTGAAGTGGCTGACGCAGAGACAGTGGAGTCAGATTTTTTATTTTTTTTTTTGGCCTTCTTATTTACTGCCCAATGTGTAAGTCGGAGAAACCAGAGTGCTCCTTCTTTAACATCTTTCTGGCAGATGATGACGTTGATCTCGTGTATGCAGCACACTGCAGCAGCACCTTGTGATTATGGAGGTTAGCATTACTATGCTACATTATCCACCCTAAATGCGACTCAGACTTTAATAGTTGTAAAGAGGGTTGGGTTTTATAAGACGAAGCACTGACTGGGTTTAGAGTTTAAGGTAAGCCAGCAGACATTATTTATAGGCCAGCTGACTGTAGTGAAGAAGCTGATCAGGGATCAGATATTAACAACTGCTGGGACCAACAACTGCTGCTTTCCAATATAGCCCTGTGTGGCTGCAGCAAAGCTGAGCACTAACAGAGGAGGGTCACACCAAAAGGTTAAGAGTCTGCCACAGGAAATGGCATTGAGCTGGTCACATTAGCACTATTAGAGTCAGATCAGGATGCTATGTTTGCTATAAGATGAAGTGGCAGCTTCTGACCAGGAAACATTTCGTTTAAATTGATGATCACATATCCGGTTGCTAAAACGAGCTTTTCTTGAGAACCGACAGGTGCAATAGTTTAATCACGTGTGCTAGCAGCTTCTAGCCTCACAGGCCTGTACTCCATACATAAGTTATGCTGCTGCCCGGGTTGGGTAGGTTAGGTCTGCAGGTATAGGTGTGAATGCGGGAGTGAATGCGAGCGCGAATGGTTGTCTGTCTCTGTGTGCAACAGACTGGCGACCTGTCCAGGGTGTGCCCCGCCTCTCGCCCTATGCCAGCTGGGATAGGCTCCAGCGCCCCCCGTTACCCTGAAAAGGATAAGTGGAAGTGAATGGATGGATGGATGGTCTGCTACTGTGACATTCTTTAGCAATAAATGCCCCAGGCTTTGTAAATAAGAATGCAACAATTTATTCAAGTGTTCAGGTCCCCAGGAAAACCCATGACATCCTAAAGCAGAGGCTGTCAGAGTCCAGAGCATTCTCATTCCCAACACATAACCCAAAGCTCTTCATAATCAATATGTCAAAGACATTTACATGTACAGATTCATTCCATCTGGCTCTCCTCTGTGTGGTTAGTCCTTTGTCTTTCCTGTTGTTGGCTCATCTGCTTACCTCCCTTATGTTTCCCAGGTTCCAGGTTTCGCGGTTCAGGTTTTTGTATTGTAGTTGTGCAGTGTTCTGTTAAAGCCTTCTCCGTCTCTGTCTCCATCTGCATTTGGGACCACAATCTCTCATCTCCGTCTGCCTCAGCAGATGTGACAGTAGCACTTTCAGCTTTGTTCATCATGTTTCATGTCTTGATCTTGCGTTGAATGACTTTGACAAGGTGCTGTTAGTTTTTGGTTCTTTGTTGTATTCATTTAGAAGTACTAGAATGTCTTTTTCTCCTCCAGTGGGTTGTCAGTTATTATTTATTTATTTATTAACCTTTATTTAACCAGGAAGATCCCATTGAGATTAAAAACCTCATTTTCAAGGGAGACCTGGCCAAGATAGGCAGCAGCAGATGTCTCACAGTTACAGAAATGACTCAAACACAGGCAGCAACAACACACATGCAACAATAAGTGAAAGAATACAAATAAAAAATAAAATAAAATTCTATAAAATTCAAACAAAAATAAAAAAGTCAGTTAAAATGACAATCAATCTAATTGAAACAGTTACATGTTATGGACTTGGCCTCAAGGATTCGTAAGTAACTATTAACAGTAGTTTCGTAACAAACAATGTTGCATGACTCACTTCAGCTTTTTGCTACCTTTTTTGTTGATCAAGTAAAGGGTGCTAGGATCTCCTCAGTAACTGTGGGAGGAGTAACATCACCAGGGTCAATTGAAAATCTGATCTAAAGATTAACCCTACATATTAATGACATTTATATGAAATAAGGACTACAGCCAGAGATTGGGAAGATAAAGCTTCCATGCCTGATGGGTACAAATTTAACCTATGTCAGCCTCTGCACCTTTACATGCTTGGCCTCTTCACACATGGAGAGTTCAGTTGCTCACAGATACGACAGTAACCACATCACTTGAACTTGCCTGAGTAGATGTCAGGCAAGTTCAGTTACAGTCAGGATTAGCTACATGAACTTAACTTTGGTTAATGCTGTTATTTCCATAGAGAGTACAATTTGTCTTCTTGTCAGTCTTTCATATCTTGTACATGTTTAACCTGATAAATATGTCACGGTGTGTTACACAGGTTTCACCACCAGGCAGTGCCAATGAGCAGAAAAATGTAGACAAATAAACTTTATCTAATGCTGATGCTAAATGTTAGCATAAGGAGAACTAGTTCCAGAAAGAGTGTTTCATTTACAGAAAAAAAACTCTACAAGTGAAACTGGTGCCAAGTTCACCTGTGTGTTTCACAGTAGTACTAACTTTAGTAAACTGTAAATTTACCTTTATCCAACCTCAAATAAAGTAGCATTAGTCACCTCTGGTAAGCATGAATCGTCCAACAAGTTAATGTTAGCTATTTAAATAACTGATAATTCCATCGTATCATACTTTAAGGCAGTGGTTCCCAAACGTTTTTTGCTGGGCCCCCCTTAGTTTTACAAGAAAAATGTTGCTCCCCCCCCCTCCCCCCACCACAAACACATCCTCCAACCACACACACCCATATTTTGTTACTCCATTGCGGTTTATTTAACACCTGAAACATTTAGTAAACAATTAAGCAAATACAAGTAAACTGCAATAAATTACAGGTAGTAATAAAATACACTACTAATTCTTTTACGCTACGTCCACACCTACACCTAAACGACTTCTACTGCCGTTTTGACGAGCCATCAGGCAGCCTTCACACCTCCAACGGCCCCAACAATAGAGACACTTTGGACACTAATTCCCCCACCTCTCCCCCCTCCATAGAGCCATCACCACCTTCAAACCGTTCACCTACAACACCCCCCTCCTCACCCCACACAAAAGAGGATTTCACACCACCTCCTCCCACCACAACTCTTCATATTCATGAAGCAGATGTGAGGAAGCAGTTTAAGAGTCTGAATGCTCGGAAAGCTCCCGGCCCAGACGGTGTGTCTCCTGCCACCCTCAGACACTGTGCAAACGAGCTGGCCCCAGTGTTTTCTGGCATTTTCAACTCCTCACTGCAGGCATGTCATGTGCCTTCCTGCTTCAAGTCCTCCACCATAATCCCTGTCCCCAAGAAACCTAGGATCACTGGACTAAATTACTACAGACCCGTGGCTCTGACATCTGTGGTCATGAAGTCTTTTGAGCGCCTAGTTCTCTCCCATCTCAGGACCCTCACGGCCCCCCTCCTGGACCCCCTGCAGTTTGCATATAGAGCCAACAGGTCTGTAGACGACGCCATCAACATGGCCCTACACTTCATCCTGCAGCATCTGGACTCCCCAGGAACCTACGCCAGGATCCTGTTTGTGGACTTCAGCTCTGCCTTCAACACCATCCTTCCAGACCATCTCCGAGGCAAGCTTTCCCAGATGAATGTGCCTGATCCCATCTGCCGGTGGATCACTGACTTCCTGACGGACAGGAAGCAGCATGTGAGGCTGGGAAAGAATGTCTCGGACTCCCGGACCATCAGCACCGGCTCCCCTCAGGGCTGTGTTCTTTCTCCTCTGCTCTTCTCCCTGTACACCAACTGCTGCACCTCCACCCACCAGTCTGTCAAGCTAATCAAGTTTGCAGATGACACCACCGTTATTGGACTCATCTCGGACGGGGACGAGTCTGCCTACAGGAGGGAGGTTGAACGTCATACAATATTGATTGTAAATAAGGTTAGCACGTTGTTAAAGCAGGCCATACAAAAGGCGTCATACGTTTTGTTGTCCTGGTGCAGCCACAACAACCTGGTGCTGAATGCCCAGAAGACAGTGGAGATTATTGTGGACTTCAGGAAGCACACAGCCCCACTCCCCCCCATCATCCTGACTGACACCCCCATCACCTCTGTGGACTCATTCCGCTTCCTGGGTACCACCATCACCCAGGACCTGAAGTGTTAGCCCACCATCACCTCCGTCATCAAGAAAGCCCAGCAGAGGATGTACTTCCTGAGGCAGCTGAAGAAATTCAACCTGCCAACATGGACGATGATGCAGTTCTACACTGCAATCATCGAGTCCATCCTCACCTCCTCCATCACCGTGTGGTACGCTGGAGCCACTATCAGGGACAAACAGAGACTGCAGCGTGTTGTGCGCTCTGCTGAGAAGGTGATTGGCTGCAGACTCCCATCTTTGCAGGACCTGTACACCTCCAGGACATTGCGGCGTGCAGCTCGGATCTCAGCTGACCCTTCTCACCCTGGACACAGTCTGTTTGACCTGCTCCCCTCAGGCAGGAGGCTCCGGTCCATTCGCACCAGAACCTCTCGCCATAAGAACAGTTTCTTCCCCTCTGCTGTTGGACACATGAACAATAACCATATGACTGTTCCCACCACTAACACATGACCCTACGCTGTGTTCACTGCATCATTCCATGTTTGGCACTGATCACCACCTGCACTCATGTATATATCTTTCAACGTAGCACTCTTAATTCTTATTCTCATGTATATATCTCATGTATATCTCATGCACATATCTTCCCACGTAGCACTTTTAATTCTTATCCCTACTTTTATTTTTTTCCATGTCTATTTAAGTGCTATTTATGACACTATGTTTGCACTGAAGCACCGCAGCAATTTCCTAATGTTGTAAACCTGCTCAACATTTGGCAATAAACCCCATTCTGATTCTGATTCTACACGGGTAAACCACACGTAAACTGCGCTTCGAATCACCGAAAACAGGTTTTTTTTAAACTCCTTTTTTGCGTTTACGTGTGGACGAGGAATACAGAGTTCGTCACGCAACGTCAAAGGTATGTGCCTTTTTTTCACGTCACGCTGTGCACCACGTTATTGTTTACATGTTTACAGGGGCGATCGTGGCTCAAGAGTTGGGAGTTCGCCTTGTAATCGGACGGTTGCCGGTTCGAGCCCCGTTGTATCCTTGCGCAAGACACTTCACCCGTTGCCTACTGGTGGTGGTCAGAGGGCCCGGTGGCGCCAGTGTCCGGCAGCCTCGCCTCTGTCAGTGCGCCCCAGGGTGGCTGTGGCTACAATGTAGCTTGCCATCACCAGTGTGTGAATGTGTGTGTGAATGGGTGGATGACTGGATATGTAAAGCTCTTTGGGGTCCTTAGGGACTAGTAAAGCGCTATATAAAATACAGGCCATTTACCATGAGATGAATTGCAGAATGGCAGATAGAGAGAAAATACTGTTAATCTGACAATCTGCAGGTTTTACACGCTTACATATACATTTAGAAAGGCAGAGGCGTCACGGTGTGATTATTTTAGTTGTAGTTGTTTTTTTCCTGTGTAATAATATTCAACACTGCTATCAATGTGCCTCTTTGTGCAAAATGGGTTCAAAAACATAAACAGCTGTGGGACTCTGTTTGTCCGTGATTTGAAGAGCCCAGCGCGTGTTCCCGACGCAAGGAAAACCAATTCTGCAGGGAGACCTACCTTGGCATTTGTGCAGGTGAAGCCAAAGGGCAGACATGCTTCACCATATTTTCTAGTCTTTGGCTTAGAATGAAGTTGGTTTGGAAACATATTCAGCGATGCTTCATCTCCTGTATTGTGTTTGTGTGGGAGCCCCAGGACTCTAGAATGCAACCAATTTGGTCACAAATGCGACCAAACTTTTCAGTGGTGCGACTAAAAAAAAATTTGGTCGCACCGGTGCAACCAACTGTTCGGGTAACAAAAAAATAAATAAATAAATCTCTGCAACTCTCCGTGTGGTCAACAACAGACACACATTATGCCCCTATCATGGACTAAACCAATCAGAGATAGTCAGGGGCGGGACCTCTCTGATTGGCCATGGTCCAGTTGAAAGTGCAGGTGGAAGAGGGAGGTAAGTAGCTTGAATAAAGCGATACCGATTCATTAAATCCTGAATTGAATTTTAAATATAACTGTGTTTTGCCAGAAACGCCAGATTCTCAGATTAAAGCTCAAAAAACTATTTCAACAACCACCAAACAGCAAATGAGAGCAGGTACACGGATTCCACACAAAGGCGTAAATACAGAGCGGACCCGACACATAAGAATCAGCTTTGTCTTTCTCAGCTTTCTCACCCGACGGCCCGCAGACAGACACGCTGTCGGAGCTTAGCGATTCTGATGCGTCGGGTCTGCTCTGTATTTACGTCTTTTTGCACTGATTCTGAGCTGCAGGTTTTGTCTCTCCAACCAAAATTCACCGAGCCAGCAGCAAAAGAAGCAGCAAACTACGCTTCATATTTGATAAATGTCGTCATGAATTCCCTCTGAGTTTTGCTGTTTTGCTTCCACCACGATAAAAATCACACTTCATGCACAGCTCTCTCTCTCTCTCTCTCTCTCTCTCCCTGTACTTCAAAAACAGTTTCCCGTCTCAAATCTCTGTTTTTTGCATTATTCATTCGCTTATTACCCATCAGTGTACCGTTGTTTACAGCGCTGTCGGCCGCTGTCTTTTTCTTTTTCCTTTTTTCACTTAAATGACCTCGGACAAGAAAGCCTAATTTCTGCTGTTCAGTACTGAAGAAATTCTAACTTTTTAAATTTTTTTGTGTTTTATTCTCAGTTACTTTGACACAAAGGCATCTGCAGTGATGTTCACAATTCTGATGAAGTCTCACATGTATCAGTACTGATGAATGATCAGAATTATAATATTTCTGACTGTCTGAGGCTAAATTGAATCGAATCAGGATGTTGAGAACCGGAATCGAATGGATTATAGAAATCAGTGATGATACCCAGCCCTAGTGAGCAGCCTAGGCCTGACAGAAGTAGATGTAGCTGTGGGTAACAAGAAAAGATGAAAAGAACTACAGGGAGTGCAGAATTATTAGGCAAGTTGTATTTTTGAGGAATAATTTTATTATTGAACAACAAACATGTTCTCAATGAACCCAAAAAACTCATTAATATCAAAGCTGAATGTTTTTGGAAGTCGTTTTTAGTTTGTTTTTAGTTTTAGCTATTTTAGGGGGATATCTGTGTGTGCAGGTGACTATTACTGTGCATAATTATTAGGCAACTTAACAAAAAACAAATATATACCCATTTCAATTATTTATTTTTACCAGTGACACCAATATAACATCTCCACATTCACAAATATACATTTCTGACATTCAAAAACAAAACAAAAACAAATCAGCGACCAATATAGCTACCTTTCTTTGCAAGGACATTCAAAAGCCTGCCATCCATGGATTCTGTCAGTGTTTTGATCTGTTCACCATCAACATTGCGTGCAACAGCAACCACAGCCTCCCAGACACTGTTCAGAGAGGTGTACTGTTTTCCCTCCTTGTAAATCTCACATTTGATGATGGACCACAATGGGGTTCAGATCAGGTGAACAAGGAGGCCATGTCATTAGTTTTTCTTCTTTTATACCCTTTCTTGCCAGCCACGCTGTGGAGTACTTGGACGCGTGTGATGGAGCATTGTCCTGCATGAAAATCATGTTTTTCTTGAAGGATGCAGACTTCTTCCTGTACCACTGCTTGAAGAAGGTGTCTTCCAGAAACTGGCAGTAGGACTGGGAGTTGAGCTTGACTCCATCCTCAACCCGAAAAGGCCCCACAAGCTCATCTTTGATGATACCAGCCCAAACCAGTACTCCAACTCCACCTTGCTGGCATCTGAGTCGGACTGGAGCTCTCTGCCCTTTACCAATCCAGCCACGGGCCCATCCATCTGGCCCATCAAGACTCACTCTCATTTCATCAGTCCATAAAACCTTAGAAAAACCAGTCTTGAGATATTTCTTGGCCCAGTCTTGACGTTTCAGCTTGTGTGTCTTGTGACCAGGAGATATTTCATTTTGTATTCTTATGATCACAGTTATAATCAGAAGTATCAATCATTAATCATTTACCATTGTTGAACCAGTTGACAGAATAATCTTTGAACCATATCTAGGTTAACATTAATCTACACAGATTATCAGTACTCTAATCAGTCTATTGTTGTTCTGTACTATTCATGTTATTTGCTTAAAGCTGTTTCACAGTTCTGTAATCACTCAGAAGCCTGTGGGGCCTGCTGGACCCTGCCTTGGTTCTATGTTCAGTTCTGCACGTACACAGGCCTTGAAAGTACATGCACGCTCTTATACAACACATGAATGTGTACACACACCCTTAGTAAGAATAGGAGGGTTGTCTGAGGACAGTTTTCTGATAGATATACACACCACACACACTGGTTTTCTCTGAGTGCTGGGCTGAGTGGAAACATCTGGAGGCCTTATAAGGAGAACTTGTGGAGTGAGGGGAACTTCCTGAGTTCTGAGAACTGACTGATACTTATCATGTGACTTGACGTCATCATTGTAATAAAAGCCTTGTGAGATGCTTGTTCGGGGGAGATCGGCTCTAAAAGGCTTGTGACGCTCATCTTCCCCATATGTACATATGTATAATAAAAATCACTATTCTGACATCTACTGAGACCATGCAGTCGTTTGTCTTCTCCTCAAAATTCGAACCTTAACAATCTGGTGCCGAAACACCGGTTTGAGGAGGGATATTTTAAGGAGCCTGGCTGACGGTCTAGTGGTGTCAGACGGACGGCCAGGAGCTACACTGAGTGATGGGCCCCGAAATATGAGAGGTAAGCACCGCCTGTTGACGGATCTCCAAAGGTGCCGAATTGGAAATGGAGCGCTAAATTAAAGGTTCACTCAGTGGGGCTTCTGTTCTGTCCGGGGTGATCTTGAGTAATTAGTTTTAAAATAGGGCATAGTAGTCTGACTAAATTTATTGCTGTTCATTTTGGGGGTGAATTTTGAGTTAAGAAGTTATGTGTTTGAGTTAATACGGTTTAAGGTGTGTGGAAACAAATAAATACGGTTTAAGAGGTTAAATGTGGGTTGACTGGGAATGCCAGCCAGTCAATCGGTAGTGTAGGGATAATTTGGTTTTGATTGGGTAGCAAAAACGTTCAGTGGTGGTCGTCTTTCAGCCTTTCTTACCTTGGCCATGTCTCGGAGTATTGCACACCTTGTGCTTTTGGGTACTCCAGTGATGTTGCAGCTCTGGTGGCAAGTGGCATCTTGGCAGCTGCACGCTTGACTTTTCTCAGTTCATGGGCAGTTATTTTGCGCCTTGGTTTTTCCACACGCTTCTTGCGACCCTGTTGACTATTTTGAATGAAACTGTCACGGCTCGGGTCAGCGGCCGTGTGAAGGGTGGAAAGGAGGACTCAAATGCAGCACTTATTCAGACGTGAGGGTGATTTATTAACAATACCAAACATAAAGTGGAGATGGCAAACAGAACTAAGGATGAACTAAACTGGGAGAAACTAAGCCAAGGAGTGGCAAACCTGAACATCGAAGTGAGAAACAGCAGGGAGAGCACGCAGGGAATTTCACAGGGTGTGAACACAGACGACGCGACGAGGAGCAGAGGAAAACACACACTATAAGTACACAGAGAGACACTGGGAAATCACACACAGGTGGGGGAAACAGCTGGACCTGATTAACCTGACGAGACAGGGGAACACTAACACCAGGGACCAATAGAGGGAGCACAAACCCAGAACCCAGTATCTAAAATCCCAAACACAAACCATCCCAAAACAGCCACAAATAATAATGAAAGTAATAACAATAAAGAACATAAACACAAAGTCACTGAGTCATGGCCACAGGACCATGACAGAAACGCTTGATTGTTCGATGATCACGCTTCAGAAGCTTTGCAATTTTGAGACTGCTGCATCCCTCTGCAAAATATCTCACTATTTTTGACTTTTCTGAGCCTGTCAAGTCCTTCTTTTGACCCATTTTGCCAAAGGAAAGGAAGTTGCCTAATAATTATGCACTCCTGATATAGGGTGTTGATGTCATTAGACCACACCCCTTCTCATTACAGAGATGCACATCACCTAATATGCTTAATTGGTAGTAGGCTTTCGAGCCTATACAGCTTGGAGTGAGACAACATGCATGAAGAGGATGATGTGGACAAAATACTCATTTGCCTAATAATTCTGCACTCCCTGTATTGATAACTTTTTTGTTATGTTAAGGCCTGATCTGTCTGAAATTCATAGCCAGTGCTCTGACACAGTGCCATCAATCTGTGAATGCTGAAAAAGCACAGTGTATCCAGAAAACACATTATATGCTGCAATAAATACACTGCCCAAGTGTCCCTCTACCACTGCCTTTCAGCAGCGGACAGCAGCAAAAAGGTCGTCAGAGGCCGAGATGATGATTAAGTTTGACATTTTCTACAATATTGACAAAGCACTTTAAGCACAAGACTGTTAATCATTCAGAAGTGAATGTTGTCTGTATGGACTGCAATTTCCCCCCCAAAAAACTGCACATGTAAAACTGCGGTGTTAAGTGATGCGGTTGAAAAATTGGAGTGCGCCTAACTTTTGTGCCGGTGCGCCTATTTTTTTAAAGTTAGGCGCACCGGTGCCCCCATGGCAAAAAGTTAGTCTAGAGCTCTGGGGAGCCCCGTCACAAACCTGTCCATTATGCTAGCAGTGTCCAAGCGTTTATTTATTTATTTTCCTTTTCATACAGTGCCCCTCCTGCAATGGCTCTGCGCCCCCTGTAGGGGGTTGGCCCCACACTTTGGGAAGCTCTACTTTAAGGGTTAACAGAATTCACCGAAAACAGGATTCCAAAATCCTGCAGCTTAACCTGCAAACTGCCCCACATGGTGCCACAAGCACGACCTTAAGATGACAACTAAAAAGTTATTTGTTGTCATTTTCAACAGATAATCACTGAATACATTCAGGCCCACTAATCATGGCGTCTTCTTCACAAGCTGAATACATAAAAGACAACTGAGTGTTTCTGAGTGAATGACACAGACTAAACCACAACGAAAATGGGGCTAACGTTACACTAACCAGGAGATGGCAGCCTTTTAATGGGCAAAGTCTTTAAACCATCAGTGTGATAGAGTGGGAAAATTGGCTAACATCATATCAAATGTATCAGTTAAAGCCACCAATAGTAACATTAAGTGATACAATCTTAGTTTCAGAAACGTCTTCTAGAGTTAAACTTATTTTGTTTAGTGTGAATCCTGATCAAGGTCTCTCTTATCTGTCGCCTAGGATCAGGAGACGCTGGTCTTAGAAGCAAAAAATATCAAGAAATAATAAAACTGAAATAAACACATTTTTTCAGACATCTATTAAATAACACGTTGTTTTAAATTGTGTTAAATTGCGGGGACACCTTGTGTACCGGCATTATTAAAAATTGCATGCCAGGTTAACTAATGAATGACACAACACTTTACAGTTAAATAGATACATGGATAAAATTAAGGAAAACAACGATTTCATGGTTTCTCATCTGTCAGTGGCTTTGCTCGGTAAATATCATGAGGTAATTTTCCTGTAATAAACTTATTTTTGCACATTTCTTCTAACATATCTTTGAGATTTTCTTCAGTTTCCTAATCTCACAGAGCCTGATTGTCAGAGGTTGTGTGCGGAGGCGAGGAAGAGATGACCCACACGCAGGACTCTTGGTGCAGAATGAGGTTTATTGAACATGGAGACAAAAGATGATAGGACGGCTGGCTGAACTTAACGGACTGGTAGACTAACTGGCTGGATGACTGAACTGAACACGCGACAGGAACAACATCAATGACATGACCGTGAACGAGTAGAAACAGAGGGCTTAAATACACAGACTGATGAGGATGATAATGAGAGACCGGTGAGTACACAGCTGAACATAATCTGGCTAATGACACAAGACGAGCTGACACAGGAAAAGCAGGAAGTGAGCACATGGAAGTGGAAAAATAAACTGAACATGAACAAAACTGAAAACACTGGGTCACCGACCCAGGAACCCTGACACTGATATGTTCACACTGAATAGTTTAGTGCAGGACACAGCAGGTTGTATTTAGAGGCAGGAAATGAGGATACATACAATCCTCCATAAGTGGAACAAAACTGATAAGAACCTCTGTTAATCCCAACTCTTAAAATCTTCCTGCTTTGTCTTCCAGAGCCTGAGCTCCGGGAGAAAATACAGAGGCATCCTGTTTTGTTTTCCTTATTTGAGTATTTTGCCATTCATTTTTACCTGCCTCTTTGTTGTGTTAATTTATAACCTGTGTAACAGTTGGTGAAATGTTAGTATTTGACCACATTTTGACCAGCTCTTGTAATGATAATGTAATTAATGCATTTTATTTTGTATGTTTTATTTTTATGTTGAGCATAAACATTTTCCTTTTTTTTTTGCATACCGGATTGGTGTACAGTTAATTTGATACATGGAAAATAACCGGTTAATTTTGTAAGTATAAGGTAAGAGCAGAGGTTACTTCCTGTTTTGGGAAGTAAGGTCAGAGAAGCTGCTCATGGTGACGGTCTAGCCGTGTGAATGTTAAAGAAGAAATAAGTCCTAAGTTCCAATTACACCGGTTTGTCTACTTGCAGGCCAAAGTGGTATGTTTGTTTATATTTTGTGAATTTTATATTGCAATATGTTTTAATGCTGAAATATAGTTTTCTTGTACATTTGTATTCACCAGTTCTACGGTGTACCTGTGTATGTTAAGAGAAGCACAGTAAACATCAGTAAGGAAGAACTCTCGTGTCTCTCGTGTATGTGTACAAGCCGGCATAACCTGTTTTTATTTAATGTAGTTTTCAGAGTTGAAGAGAAGCATAACTGAATGAAACACCCACACATGCACACATGCGTGATGGCAGAAGGTTGGAGGATTTATAGTTACAAGTTTCTTGGCATCTGATTTGCAATGTGATCCTCGCAGAATCCGTACAGACAGAAGCACGTGTGTGTGTGTGTGTGTGTGTGTGTGTGTGTGTATCTCCATGTTTGCGTGTGTGTGTGTGTGTGTGTGTGTGTGTGTGTATCTGCATGTTTGTGTGTGTGTGTGCTGGTGTCTGTCAGCTGCTCGACTCTGCAGCTTGGTTCTTGTCCGCAGAGATTTCAGAGAGAAATTGTAGAATCTGAACTTGCTGTCAGTGAACTTGGGAACGTCTCAATCAGAGAAACTCACACAGCAAAATTTGACACTGACAATATTCAGACAAGACAAATTTGTCTGCAACAAACCACAAACCAGCTGGGGTGACGTTAAACAGTTCAAAAACAGCCATCAGCACTTCTGAATTGATTTAAGTAGATGACTGCAGAGCTTTGCTGTTCAGATCTTCAGGAGGTTCCAGCCATCCAATCATGACACACAGAAAGACAAAACATTACTAATAATATAAAAACTTCAAACAGCTGTGGTAAACAGTGAGCGACGGTTCTGCACAAAGCAAACCACGTCACGGAGGTAAGAGTCAGAAACTCTAACGGGAAAGTCAACGTTAGTGTGCAATGTCAGACATAGGCTAGCTCTGTACTCATGCATCACACAGTCTTCTAACTCTGTGCAATAGAAAAACAGTGAGTGAGACACTGAAATGATTCCATTCCAACAGAAGGCAGCTCGCTCACATATCGGAGCTCCCATCTGTCTCTCACATGAAGATTGTTCAGGTAGCTCCAAGTCTCAGGACACGACTGCAGTCTTTGTTTCTGTCATGTGGTCACTTTCTGTCCTCCATGTTTTGGATCAGTAGAAAGAGTGAGGTGAGCACCAACAGAAGGTGATCTGAAGACGAGCTCAGTATGGAAACCCTCTGTGTGTGTGTGTATTTGTTATTATTGCTGCAAATTGTGGTAAATTCAGACTGAATGACAGGCCCTACATTAGTCACATGACAGTCAGCTGTTTCATATTGGTGCTCTGTGGTCACACGCTGTGCTGTTTAAAGTCGATATAGTTTAAATATTGCTCACCGATTTACAAAGACTTAAAGACACACACACACCTTAGACTGTTCTTTGGGGAACAGGTTGTTATGATGTTCAAGTTGGTATGATGTTTAAGTTCCCAAATAACTGAATAAATGTTTCTTTAAAATGAAATGTGGAACAGCACCCCCTGCCTGTAGGAGGCGTCTGCAGCTGTAGTCTGTCATTCACTTCCTGCTCAAAGACCAACAGAGCCAAGAGGGAGACAGGAAATACCAAACGTTACTGAGCACATCCAACAGCATTCTGCAGGCTATGGTTACACACACACACACACACGCAGAGTTATCTGTGTTGTTGTTCCAGCAGGGTGTGATGATGTTGTGTCACACCGATAGAGAAAAGTCCTTCTGCTTTTAATGCATCTGTGGGTGTGTGCCCTCTGATAGTGTTAGTGTGAGCTGATTTATGTATTTTGTTCTCGGAGTCACTCAGACTTTCCTTTCCTTCCTTAAAGGTGTAAAAAAAAAGTTTTTCAGATAAACGGGATTCGATTGTGGACAAAGGAAAGCCTTTAAGAAGCTCAGTCAGCTTGATAAAATCTCCTTTTTCCTTTTCTGCAGCTGAATGTTTTCCAGGGAAGTTTATGAAATATTCTGGATTCACAGGCTGAAGATTTGTGCTGGAAAACTGCTTGTTGTCGATGTGAACACAAAATCAGAATGTCATCTGCATATAAACAGACTTTTTTGATCCGTGTTAGACGTCACGAATCAGGTCCTCATACTGCTGTGAATTCCGGCCTTATGCATTAACAGTGAGGTTTCACTGCCACCATTAGGACCAGAACACGATCAAACCATGTGGGGACTTAAGAACTTCTCTGGATGTCAGGTTTAATGAAGACCTCTTAGTTAGGCAGGCATTCAAATGACATAATCTTTTATTGATGGAAAACCAACATGCCAAAAAAACAGACACACTGGCAGCTAGGAAACCGACTTGAACTCTGGAAAATTACAAAATAGGAGGTACGATAAGCAGGAAACAAGATGATGTGACAATGGACTAAGGCAAACTGAGGGAATAAATACAAGAGCTGATGAGGGCCAAGGAGAGACACCTGGGAATACACACAGCTAAATCTAACAACGGGACAGGAGCTAAAGAATAACAAAGTCTGGACAGACGTCAGATTTAATCTATCATGAATTATGTTTATTACTATTAGTCATAATGGGTTTTTTACTTAAAATGGTCACTGTGAATGTAAAGTGATGTAAAGTGGTCTCTGATGCCATCTTGTGGTGAATCAAAACATTACTGTCTGTCAGTCTGTGTGTGGCGCCGGCTATCACCAGAACAAGAGGCTGAATGACATGTCACTGATGGACACACAAACATTCACACAAACACACAAACACATGCACACATTGACAAACAAAGACATATAAATGCACACACACACACTTTCAGGTTAAATCAGAGGACGCAGCTACAGCAGCTCTCACTGTAAGCCTGGTTTTGTGCCATCATCAGATTTTCTGTGGTTACATTTGACCTATTGTGCTTTCATGTGTTTGTATGTTCATGAATGTGCATGTGTGTGTGTGTGTTTTGTGTTTCCACAGCAGTGGCACTTTTAATGAGAGTTAATGTTTTGAGCTGAATGTTAACGAAGCTTTAAATGTGTTTGTTCTGATTGATGTTAGTGAAAGTTATTACATTTATTTTAAATCTGTTATTCTTACATGTGATGAAACAACATTTTAACACAGGTGTTACTTAGTGTTTGAGGTAATAATGAATTCTTTGGACTGATTCAAAGTGTGTGTGAGCGTCTCTATTAAGCTTCCTGTAGCCTAATATTTGTGGGAACCAGCAGAGTCACTGAGCTGACAGACGAGCTGGGAGACATGCAGTTTCTCTGCTGAGTCTACTGTAAAATGTAGTCAATCATCAGTGTGATCAATAGTGATGATTATATTCACTGAAAGAAGTTTTTATAACATGCTACATGTCGGAGTCACGGTGGATGAGTTTATATCCAGCTAAAATACAAAACAATGTAGGGGTTCAATGAGAGGTGAAGAGGGTATGAAAGAAAATCATGTAGAAACACTGAAAGGATGTGTGTGTGTGTGTGTGTGTGTGTGTGTGTGTGTGTGTGTGTGTGTGTGTGTGTGTGTGTGTGTTGGAATGAGCCAGGTCATCGTACTCACTGTAATTTTACACCCAAGGGTTAAATTGATGACTCCCAACAGCTGCTGGTGCCATAGTAACGCAAGGGTGGGGTCAACACCAGCAACACTGAAAACATGAAAGCTCAAGTGAAGTATAGTGAGATACTGCATTCTGATTTAATGTTGTAGTTTTGATTTAGCTTTACTTATAACTACCACATGACGGCAGGAAGCTCCGGCCCAAGGTAAAGACTCTAAAATATGAGAGAAAGTGTTGAGCTGTGAACAACATTTAAACGCTCCAGGCAGGAAGGTAGAACGTATTTTTAATAGTCACGTCATTTCAGATTACCAGTGAACTTTCTGATTGATTCTCGTAATTATTCACACTTTATTTACAGTCACATTTTTCTTGTGGTTCTTGTTTGACTTAGTTCGCTTTTAGTTAGTTTCACCGTGACATCATGGTGCTCCTTTCTAATGAAGGGCTTAAATCCCCTGCATTTTCTTTCCCTACAGGTGACAGGTGAACTAGGGAAGTTCAGGAGATTCTGCATGATGCCAACATGGCACCTCTTTTGCCCCCTATTGGTTCAGAGATTTTTAAACGATTCACACCAGCATCACTGGAGGAAATCCAACGGCGCCATGAAGCTGAAGAAAAGGAATGTCAGATAAGAAAGGAGAACAACATTGAGGTATATAATATACTGACTGATCAGCTAAGGATAAGTAATCAGGACTCTGAAAACATATAATCCATACTCTGGCTGTGCCACAGATTGCAGAGGAAGATCTTCCTAAACCAGCCAGTGACCTGGAGGCCGGAAAACCTCTTCCCCTTATATATGGAGACCCACCTCCTGAGTTTCTCAACACCCCACTGGAAGAGTTGGATCCTTTCTACCAGTCGAAGAAGGTGTTTTTGTTTAAAGAAATATATGTTTGAACATAAGGATGTCCATAAGTGTACAACACATTTCTGTAATTGTATTATCATATCTACGGCCATATGTTCTGAGCCCTCAGGTGAAGAGAGGAGCTGAACTGCCAACTGATCACCAATTGGTGGTGAGTTGGATCAGGTAGCAGGGGCAGATGCCAGACACACCTGGCACACCCAAATATATCATGGGGGTGTGCTGGAAATGTTCTACACCTTCATTGATTAGGCTGCTGCAAGGAGATGCAGCTGCAAAGCAGTTGATACCTCTCGTGATCCCTAATCAACATTGTGGACACCAGAGGGGAATAGAGCCACTGGGCCATTGGGCTTGGTTAGCCTGTGGGACTCCACAGGCAGCTGACAGGTACCGACAGGCGAAGGGGAACTCAGGCTATAGATGAAGCAAAATATCACAAGGGGAAAGAGGTGCTCGAATTAAACTGTTTATAGCAGGGTGGGTTGTTGCTTACTTCAGCTGACTTGGTCATAGAAAGGAATACTTTGAGGGCATCCTGAATCCTATTGGCATAGCTTCTGTAGAGCTAGCAGAGTCTGAGAACAAGGGAAGGAATTGGGCTTAGTTAGCCTATTACTAGAGGTGAGTCACTGACACAGTTAAGCAGTTTCTTGGAGGCCTGGCTCCTAGGGTGGATTAGGTTCACCATGAGTTTCTAAAAGCCCTGGATGTTGTAGGGCAGTCACGCTAATGGTAAAAACACAGCCCTTTTCTGCGGTGCCAAGGTGCCACGTTCCCAGCCACCATCGATGAGTCAGAGACCCCCGGGAGAATTGGTGGGGGCGCGGGAGATGTCGTCAGTAAGTCGGGAACTATCGCCTGGATGCTGAAGCTCCTGGTAGCCAGGAGAATGTGATCTGCTTCTTCTGCAAGTGAGTGGTAAACCTTCGCAGCCAGCAGTGCTCTCACTGTCAACGTAAATGAAGACAGAAAACCAAACAGCAGTGACTGAAGTTGGAGGACGAATGCAATTTTTTTTCCACACAAAGAGGGTTCCCGATGGTTAGGAACAAATGTAATCACATGGCAGGATGCTGTTAATGGACCAATTTTCAGTCAGGAGAACAACTGCAATAGAAGGTTAGTCATTAACATACTGCTGCATGGGCTGGGCTGTAGTTACATTGTAAGGTTTTAAAAACTGAGCTTAAAAAATGAATAGTAATGGTAAAATCCGAGAGAGGCCGACAGTGATCACTGACTGTTTTAGATTAAATAAAACAAGATAGAAAGAGAACACGCTAAAAACACAACAGCCTTAATAAATGCAGAGTAGTTTGGACCCAGAAGCAGGATTCATCAGGTCATCACTTAATGATCGGATATTCCACCCTCTGTGAATGGTTTAATGCAGTACAGTTGTTATTATTATCACTCGTCACATCCTGTTTATGACAGTTAAAATAAATAACATTCATAAGAAAATTGTCTGTGTAAACTGTATCTGGTGTTTATTAGGCCGATACTACTGTACTTTAATGTAATTGATAAGGATAGTACTCCAAGAGCCATATATTTTATGAGGTGGTACTCATTGTGAAAAGCTTGAGTAGTAAGGCATTCCTAGTTGACACACCTGCAGCACAATGTGGAGCTCTGGGATGGTTCCTCTGGATTGGCAGACTGGGAAGGTGGTCCCCATCATTATGAAAGAGAACTGGAGGGTGGATGCTCCACCTATACAGCGTCTTGAGTTTTCCTGGAATTGTTTATGTCAGGGTACCAGAGACAAGAGTTCATTTGCTACTAGAACACTGGATTCAGGAGGAGCAGTTTTTGTCATGGTTGAAACAATGGACCAGTTCTTTATCCTCTCGAGGATATTTGAGGTTGTGTGGGACTTTACCCAACCAGTCTACATGTTATCATTTGATACTGATGGTGAGAAACACCATACCACCTGTCTGCCTGTCACCTGTGTCTCACCTGTCTGTCTCTCTGCAGACCTTCATTGTGCTCAGTAAAGGAAACGTGATCTACAGGTTTAATGCTGAACCCGCCTGTCACCTGCTGAGTCCATTCAACCCACTCAGGATCTTAGCCATCAAGGTCCTCATTCATTCATATCCTTTACGATAGTTTGCACCCTACCTGCATAATGTCACAGTATGCCTTTATGACAACAGGATGACATTTTTTTTCTTACAAATAAAACTTTATTCAGTCTGTTCATTATGGTAACGATTCTGACCAACTGTGCGTTTATGACGATGAGTGACCCACCAGCATGGAGCAAGACAGTCGAGTGAGTTCATGCACGCGCGCACACACACACTCTCTCTCTCTCTCTCTCTCTCTCTCTCTCTCTCTCTCTCTCTAAAGTGACATCACGTTTCAGGTTATTGTGTGGGGGTTTTTTCATGTTTTGTGGCTGTCTGAGACCCTGGAGTATAATCGTGGGTGGGTCTCTGCAGATGTCTCTATGACACCACGTGACATGTTTATCAGTGAGCACAGAGATTCTCAGAAAGCTGAGAGAAAGATCCTGCAACAGCTGGAAAACGTGCTCTGTGTCATGGTCCTGGGCCATGTTGGCCCAGTATTCTTAGTTTTCTTGTATGTTTGTATTTTGTTCCCTATTTAGGCCATGTTTCCTGAGTTGCCCTGTTGTGTTGTTCCCTAAGTGTTTTCCCTTCGTGGCTTTTACCCCCTGTGTGCCCCTCTGTGTATCTGTGAGCCCTCGCCTCTCCTTATGTTTTATTCCATGTTTCCCCTGCCCGTTATGTCTAAGTTCTCCCCGTGCTCTCTCTCCCCCTGTGTGCCCTCTGTGTATTTATGAGCCCTCGTCTCCCTTTGTGGTTGTTCCATGTTTCCCCAGCCCGTTATGTCTGTGTTTTCCCCGTGCTCTCTCTCCTCCTGTCTGAACCTCTGTACTTCCTGTTTGACTCTGCCCGTCTCCCGTCAGTGTTATGTTCACCCCGCCCTGTCTCGTTATGGTTATCTGTGTCAGCTGTGTTCCCCGTGTGTTCCCACTTTCCTCGTTAACCCTCTGTGTATTTCTGTCTGCGTCTCCCTCTGTTCGGCGTCGCGTTCTCCCTCATGCTGTGTGTGATTCCCCCTGTGTTTCCTGGTGAACTTTATGTTAGTTTTTCCCAGTTTAGTTTTCCTTTTATCTTTTGTCGGCAATAAAGCTGCATTTTGAGTTTATCCCCTGAGTCCGTGAGTTTGCATTTTGGGTCCTCATCCTGCCTGCCACACAGCGACCATGACACTCTGAGGGAAATGTTTTGGAAAAAACCCTTGGACTACCCACGTTCCCTCTTTTGACTTCTTGTATTCCAGCAGCGATTCTTAGTCTCAGCAGCTTTGGTCATTTGGTTGTTTAGTTCGCCCCAGGCACGTGGTTACAGTACCATGTTGAAGTCACATGACACATAAAAACAATAATCAAACATTAAACTAACTGAATCAAAGTTTCTTTGATTTAAATCATAATTAAGTGTTACAGCTCTCCTTTACTTTCCTCGTTTCACTCTGCAACCTGATTTCTGCTGGAAGAATATATGTAAACTCTCATTTCCCTCCATGAAATGTGATAAGAAAAAAATCCTGATCATATTGTAAAACTTCAGCAGAGGAAATCCTGTTTAATCGTGAAAGTAAGAGCATGCATATATGTGAAGGCAACTCTTAGTTTGCTACAAAGCACAAGGACTGGGTGCTGAAGGTCACTTGGTCTGATGAGTACAGGTTTACCTTGTTCCAGAGTGATGGAGACATGAGAGTAAGAAAACAAGTGGGTGACGTGATGCATCCATCATGTACACAATATCACTAGTACCTGCTATACAAGCCAACCTGATCAGCTGAGTGAGATGGTCAGGTGATGAGAGGTGAAATGTCCTCACAAAACTGTCACTTTCTTTCCAAACTCCACCATGACCTGGATGACCGATACCTACACAGACATATGTAATGGTCAGAAATCCAGTGTTAAGTCCAGTTGGGGATTTTGCTGTGCTGCTATAATACCCTGCTGATATGAGTTTTATGTTTTTTATTTTCTCTGTTTCCTTGTTGAACAGATATGTGTTCACAGGCATCTACACATTTGAAGCATCTATCAAAGTTTTGTCTCGAGGATTCTGCATCGGAGACTTCACCTTCCTCAAAGACCCGTGGAATTGGCTGGACTTCATGGTCATCAGCATGGCGTAATAATCAATCATACATTTGATGTATTAATCAGACAGCATACGGTTCAGATGTAATTTTATTTCATTTTATTTGGCAAAATGAAAAAAAGAAGCCTCAGAAGCAGCTTTAACTGTAAAAGCAAAATATTTTATTTTAGATGGAAGCTATTTATATTCCATCTTCATAGTTAAATTTCAAACAACATTTAGTAATTAAAGGAAGATGATGCAAGTGACGATGATTAGAATGATTACAAAGGTGAAAAAAATTATGAAAATAGTGACGATGATAAGAGATGAAGGTGTTGATGATGTGTCTATTCCAGATATTTGACGGAATTTGTGGATTTGGGAAATGTGTCGGCATTGAGGACATTCCGAGTTCTTCGAGCTCTTAAAACGATTACCGTCATCCCTGGTCAGTGTGTGTGTACATGACTGGATTTTGGATGTTAAGTGCACCTAAAAAACAAAAAACGTGTTTAACCACCAAAAAACCAGCGATTTTCGTCTCCCTGTAGTGATGACTTTGATGTTTGTGATTAGACTTTAACACCCATCCAATCCGCAGGTCTGAAAACAATTGTTGGAGCTCTCATCCAATCAGTGAAGAAGCTTGCTGATGTCATGATTCTGACAGTTTTCTGCCTCAGTGTCTTCGCTCTGATTGGTCTTCAGCTCTTCATGGGAAACCTGAGGCAAAAATGTGTCCTGATGCCACCACCATTTCTTAGCAACCACACGTCAGACAGTAATCTTAACACCAGTTTCTATGGCAATGACACTTACAGCAACAACACGGGAAGCAGTAACTTTGACTTCTACGAGTACATCAACAACCCAGGTAGGAATACTTTAAGGGTTAGGATTAAGCTTCTCTGAAGAACATAGCTGTAACCCCAGTCTGTCTGTCACAGAGAACCATTACTACTATCCTGGTCATGCTGATGCTCTGCTGTGTGGAAACAGCTCTGATGCTGGGTATGTTAACATAATGATACAAATAATAGTAAATGGCAATAATAGTAATGTTAACATGAGCACAGATGATGACAACAATGTGTCCAGGGTCTGTCCGGATGGTTACGTCTGTATGAAGGCAGGGAGAAACCCAAACTACGGCTACACCAGCTACGACACTTTCGGTTGGGCGTTCCTGGCTCTTTTCAGACTCATGACTCAGGACTTCTGGGAAAATCTGTTCCAGCTGGTCAGTAACTCGCTGGTCCACTATAGGCTGTTTCCACAAACTGTAAAAATGGACACATCCTCCATGTAGAAAAAGCTGCATACTTTCCAATCAATCAGGAGCCATTTGGTCTCTGCGAGAAAGTAAACCGACTACTTAACTGGCTTTTGAGTTCACTAAACTCTTTCCTAATGAAAACTGATGTTTGGATAGAAGCAGTTCACACCAATTATCTCAAGTCACTTGAAAATCGACACCCTACAATATTAGAGAGCACTCTGCAGCAAAATGCTCTATTAGGATGCTGTTATGGCATTTAAGATAAGATGGGACCTGATTGTTTAAGACCTTGTATGTGAGGAGCATGATTTTAAATTCATAATAAATGTAACCCTCTCAGGCTCAAATTAAACTTTTTGTTGCTAATGCACAACCAAGTCCTGCAGTGGTACTTCTGAGTAAAACAAACTCATAAAATATGTATGTGGGGTAATCAGGTTGTTAGTTTTTAACTGTTGCAAATCGGCAACGCCTGCCTTGAGAGGGTAAACAGGGAGCTAATGAGGAGAAGCCAGTATGGGGGAAATCAGCTCTCTTTATCAATATAATGTGTCTGTGTGTGTGTGTGTGTTTATTGTAGGTTTATTCATTTGTAAGGAACCCCATTAGCCTCCACAACAGTGGTTTCATGTCTTCCTGGGGCCCAAACCATCGAATACAATCAAATTTAAATGTCTGTGTGTGTGTGTGTGTGTGTGTGTGTGTGTGTGTGTGTGTGTGTGTGTGTGTGTGTGTGTGTGTGTGTGTCAGCCTGTATGTACACAAACCTCTGCATCCAATTCTTGTTTTTTAAAGTGATTCATGATGTGTGACATACAATCCTTCACTGCAGTTCACCGATACCATCAAAAGCCCTAAAATACTATGAGATTCATGCTCATGATGAGTGGATGGAAACTTCTGGCCGATGACTACTCTACTGATGATGATTTAAAATATTACGTAGCTCCATCAGACCTGTCGTGACTGATTTTCACTTCAGTTCTTGTGTAATTTGGCATACTTCAGGCTTTTCACTCTGTTTCCCACAACATTGGTTTGTCCCTTGAGTAAAGAGCTTTGTATGAGTTAATGATTTATAGGTCAGAGTTCAGAGGCTCAATACACACAAGAAAAAAATTTCATTTGAAAATGGTCAGGGACAAGGACTGGATTGAAAATGGATGAAAAAACATCCAATGTAAAAAGAAGAACTTTGAAAAAGCTTGAAAAAACGTGAAAAACTATTGGTCAAGAGAATTTTTTAAATTACAAGACAATCTGGCTCCTTGGAAGAAACATATGGAGAACTGAGGGATGGCATTTGGACATTACATCCATTTTTGAGATACAGTCTGTTTCCTGACTTCCCATGATGCACTGCCATGTTACGTTTCATTCGGTTTCTAACTTTCTCAGAATTTAGGATGAAAAATATTTGTGTGACGTTTGAAATATTTGACAGCTTGAAACAGCATAACTGTAGATATAAACATCATAAAGAGAACAAATACACCTGTGTGACGTCAGCACAGAGAAGGGCCATTTACCATTTTACCAAATAAACACAAAATAAATGAGTGCAGAATTAAATGAGAACATAAACAGGGCAACAGTGTCATACATAGGGCTGCTCGATTATGGCAAAAATGATAATCACGATTATTTTCACTGAAATTGAGATCACGATTATTTGACGATATTTATTTAACCCTTTAAGACCTACTATAGAACCAAGTCCACCAGAGCTTATATTATTTTTTTTACATGCTGTAGTGCCATTTGTGGGAGCATTTCAAGTTGCTATACATCAATACAACTGTTATAGCCCATATTTTAATAATATGTATGCATTAAGTCCATAGTAATTACATAAATTGCAAAAAAGTGCAATAAACTACAAAAAAAATTGAAAATCGCTTTTGTTTTGTTTACATATATTTCTACTTGGAGAAATTTAAGAGGTTTATCCCTCAAAACTTTAAATACAATAAAGTTGCAAAAAATAGTTTCCCACCACAGGAAATTTATTTTGAGTGTCTTCATAGTTTTATTTTGGAGATACAGCAATTTTTATATATTGCAGGAAAAACAAAAAACAATCCTATGATGCAAATTTGCAAAGAAAACAGCATGTGCATCATTTCACTGTGGGAAGTGTTACGAACAGCTGATAGGAACGGCAAAGCGTGTTTCTGGAATATTATGTTTTTGTTCCTGCAAGCGCTTTTTATGCAATTTTTGCAAAGCTATATGTGGAACGAAACCGTGACCGAGGACAAGCTGATGGCATCAGATGTAAGTACAACTCCTCCGGTTTCATATGCAAAACAAATTATTGCGCTAGCTTACACGGTTCAGGTTCTACAGGGATTTAAAAATAGTTACGCAAAACGGAGCGTGCTGCTCTGACCGGCTTTAAAGGGTTAACAATGACTTTAAAAAAATAATATAAAATAGTGTGCAACACCACTGAAGTTTTTTTTTTTTAAACTCTCTTTTCAACCAACGGCAGTCACTCTCCAAATAACTTCTGCTTAGCTTTCCGAGCTTCCCTCGGGTCCTCTTAATCAGCGGTCTCCAACCTTTTTTGCGCCACGGACCGGTTTATGCCCGACAATATTTTCACGGACTGGCCTTTAAGGTGTCGCGGATAAATTAGGGAGGGGCTAATAATCGGCTCAGTCATTTTTAATGATCGTTGAAAGCCCAGATCGTAATCGTGATTAAAATTCGATTAATTGAGCAGCCCTAGTCATACATCTTATATATTATGAGACAAACCAAGAGCCAAAGCACATACAGCAGTTCCGCCCACCTGTCCTTCTTTTGTTTCTATGCAGACTTTGCGAGCCGCCGGTAAAACCTACATGATCTTCTTTGTGGTCGTCATCTTCCTCGGGTCATTTTACCTCATTAACCTCATCCTGGCTGTGGTCGCCATGGCGTACGCCGAGCAGAATCAAGCCACCATCGCTGAAGCCAAACAGAAGGAGGAGGAGTACGCTCAGATCCTGGAGGCGCTGAAGAGGAGAGAAGAGGAGGTCTGATCACTGGCATGAAAACTTGCACAGGATCATTTAAACACAGCTGAATCTTTGTTTCATTACAGCAGGCAACCAGGACGGCAGAGCTGTTAGAGGATGCAGACCCAACACTGCAGAAGAAAAATTCATCTACAGATTTAAACAGCCACAAGCTAGAGCACAATGCAATGGAAGGTACATACACCTGTGTCATGTTACCTCTAACACAGAGCCTGTGGGATGTCCTGTCATTATGACCAACCAGGCCAAACTGTTCAGAGGTAGACGTTGAGCACCTTGCGGGAAAAACGAAGCTGGTCGTTTTCATTTGAATGGTCCCTATGTAAAGTCTCTTTAAAAGCATTTTGAAGTCTCTGGTAAAATCTCTGTGCTATACTAACAGTGTTCAGTGGCTCTGTGGTGTAGTGGTTAACACCTGGCCTTATACGTGAAAGATCTTTGGCTTGAAAGTGAAAGGAGGCACGAAATTCATCCTCAGTGAGTCCCAAGTTAGCATAAACCCAGATAAACATGAGGGTTCAATCATCCATCTGTCTTAAATCACAGCTGCTGCAGCTGAAAATACCAACCTACAGTGTCCAAATAGCATCATCTCCAATGTTCATAAATGTCTATAGTAATTGTTCAGCTGCTTTCAAATACATTTGGTCTAAAATGTTTATAGGCACATTAATGAGCTCAAATCAATTACAGCTTTCATGTATTTCCCACAAACAGCAGAAACATGTTAAACCAAAGGTTGAATTTAACTTTGAGCTACTGCTATGCAGCAGAAGGTGAAATAAACAAAGACTCCAGAGGAGAGATTTAAACCACAGTGGTAATGAGTAATAGCTACAGCAAGAACAAGGGAGATGAAAATTAACCTTCTTCACCTGGAGATAGAAATTCAGTCTAAATTTTTAAACAATCTCACTTGACTTCTGATCTCTGGCTTGTGACAGTATGCAGGGAAAAAGCATAACACAAACAGAAAGCCTTCACTGTACTTATAACCTCTGTGAAGCTCTTTGTCTTACAATGAACACTGCATAAATCCCATTTAATTGGTCTGTGACATTTGTATGTGATATGTGCACATCTGGACCTTTAGAGAAAATCTCAATAAAGCTCATGCTTCACCAATCAGCTGTGACTTTCAGAATTTGAGGATGACCAGAGGCCGTGTCCTCCATGTTGGTATGTGTTCGCTGACATCTTCCTGAAGTGGAACTGTTGTGGCTGTTGGCGATGGCTCAAGCAGTGGCTCTTCATCATTGTTATGGATCCATTTGTGGACCTCACCATCACCATCTGCATCGTCCTCAACACTGTCTTCATGGCTATGGAGCATTATCCAATGACAGAGGAGTTTGAGGAGCTGCTGAGTGTTGGGAATCTGGTCAGTGATAGAGTCATACAATGTGATCCTGATTAGATGCATTCAGCTCACATGAATGTTACACTCTGTTAAACACAGTAAAGATCTTAACATATTTGGATGTCTGACCCCTCACCTCTAAACCCCCAGGTCTTCACAGGTATCTTTACAGCTGAAATGGTCCTTAAGCTTCTGGCCATGGACCCGTATTACTACTTCCAGGTCAGACTTTGCGTTTGTTTACTGATGATTCACAACTGTTCCTATAGTAACATTTTTGTACTTTTTGTCATGGCTGTAGGTGGGCTGGAACATCTTTGACAGCATCATTGTCACCATGAGTCTGGTTGAACTGGGATTAGCTAACGTTCAGGGCCTATCAGTGTTACGCTCATTCCGACTGGTCAGTGCATCCTCATCATTGTCATTACCATCATCACTTACTCAGAAAGTGAATGAAAAATGATATTAGAATCAGAATCAGAATCAGAATGGGGTTTATTGCCAAATGTTGAGCAGGTTTACAACATTAGGAAATTGCTGCGGTGCTTCAGTGCAAACATAGTGTCATAAATAGCACTTAAATAGACATGGAAAAAAATAAAAGTAGGGATAAGAATTAAAAGTGCTACGTGGAAAGATATGTGCATGAGATATACATGAGATATATACATGAGAATAAGAATTAAGAGTGCTACGTTGAAAGATATATACATGAGTGCAGGTGGTGATCAGTGCCAAACATGGAATGATGCAGTGAACACAGCGTAGGGTCATGTGTTAGTGGTGGGAACAGTCATATGGTTATTGTTCATGTGTCCAACAGCAGAGGGGAAGAAACTGTTCTTATGGCGAGAGGTTCTGGTGCGAATGGACCGGAGCACTAATGGACCAGATATTAGTGCTAGTCTGTCTTCTCACCCTTATCTCACATGCCTCTTCACCTTTACAGATGCGAGTATTTAAGCTGGCCAAGTCCTGGCCAACCCTGAACATGCTGATAAAGATCATCGGGAACTCGGTGGGGGCTCTTGGGAACCTGACTCTGGTTCTTGCCATCATTGTCTTCATCTTTGCTGTCGTCGGCATGCAGCTGTTTGGGAAGAACTATAAAGACTGCGTCTGTCGCATTGCAGAGGACTGTGAGCTTCCTCGCTGGCATATGCATGACTTCTTCCACTCCTTCCTCATCATCTTCAGGGTGCTGTGCGGTGAGTGGATCGAGACCATGTGGGACTGTATGGAGGTGTCGGATCAGACCATGTGTCTGATTGTCTTCATGATGGTCCTGGTTATTGGAAACCTGGTGGTGAGTATCTGACTAGAAAGTGCTTTTTCCCAAATCAGTTTCTTATTGTTTCAGGTTTTGAAAGTCAAAGGTATATGGTGACATTTACAGAAAGGCAAGCAAAGACGATAAACCCAGCGTTTTTGTTTTAACACAAGCCTCATCAACCATTCACAGCAGATTTTTTTTCCATGCTCTTTCTATCTAACATTCACATGCATTGATGCATCAGAAATTAACCTGAGGTTAGTATCTTGCCCAAGGAAATTTGTCATGCACATTGGTGCACATTGGTGCACTGGTGGTGAGATGCTAAACAAACCTGGTGTACCCAAACATGAGGGTGCACTAGGAACGTCTGACAGAGGCCCAAATCCAAAAGCTCTTCAACTCCCACCTCTGGCGGAGTTTTTAAGGCATTCTAATGGAGGTTGGTGACATTGAGTTCCATTAGATCATGTTCCACACCTCCACACCATTGCTGTGGTTACTGCAAGGGGCTACGGCTGCAAGGGAAACACGGAAGATCAAGGGAGCTGTCAGGCTAAAGGAGGTGTCTTATTGGGCTTGGTTAGCCTGTGGGACTCCAGAGGCAGCTGACAAGTGCTGGCAGGCTAAACGAATTGGGCTCTGACAGTGGCTGATGCAAAAACTTGGGCGTGGGACGAGTTTGGTGAGACCATGGAACAGCACTTTTTGACGGCCTCATGGCGACTCTGATAAACCGTCTGATGACTCACACAACTGGTCCGTGGCTATGCCCCTGGGGTGGACAAGATTTGCCCTAAGTTCCTTAAGACTCTGGATGTTGTGAGGCTCTCTTGGTTGACACGCCTTTGCAATGTTGAGTAGAGTCCTGGGACAGTGCCTCTCATTTCCCTTTGTGAAAAGGGGGAAAAGAGGGTGTGCTCCAACTACAGGGGGATCACACTCCTCAACCCCCTGGGACTCACTCTCCAGTATCTATGTCGGGATACTGGAGAGTGAGTCTGTTCATTTGTTGAATTTTGGGTTCAGGAGGAACAATGCCATTTTTCTCCTGGTCACCATCACAGGATACTCAAGGGATGTGGTCAAATGCCTTCTCCAAATCCACAAAAACACATAAATAGGAATTATGAGTTGTACATTAGCTTGCCACAATTGCTTTGAGGCTGTCCAAAAGTGCTGTTCCATGCTCTCACCACACTCAAGTTTTTTGCATCAGACACTGCCAGAGTCCAACTTCATTTGAGCTGACTTTGGAGCTCCACAGGCTTGCCAAGCCCAGGCCAAGTAGATTTAAATCTGCTTCCAGAGATGATAGCTAAATGCACCCACAAGATGCCAGTAAATCAAAGGATGACGTAAACAGGCAATGAGAGAAGCTTTGTGACAGAACACTGAGATGTGAGGCGAGAGACAGCTTTCATGTTTTGGTTTAATTGATATTGATTTATAGGTTTTACTGAGCAAGCAGTGCCTGTCTTGCATTCACTGATAAAACTGTTATTTTTTCATTCTGAATGTGTTCCTAAATTAGTTTCTTCTTATTTTAGGCCATGAATCTGTTTCTAAAGCTTTTCCCTTTTGTTGCAGGTCCTGAATCTGTTCCTGGCCTTGTTGCTGAGTTCTTTCAGTGGTGATAATCTAGCAGCTCCAGAAGATGAAGGAGAAAACAATTTACAAATCGCCATAAACCGGATTAACCAGGCTGTGGCCTGGACCAAGTTCTGGATCCTGGAACACATCTGGGCTTTAGTGAGAAATAAGAAACAAGTCAACCAAGACCAGTCCAGTGGTACAAGCCATGTTTCAGATGTTTATTGTTTATTAGTGTTATGTGTAAAGAAAAAAAGCTTTAAATTGGATTTAATGTCCATTTACTTTAGCAGTCAGTTGTGAGGAAGACGACACAATGATGAAGGAGGTATTACCTTTGACCTTTGTGACCTCAGATGAACCAGAGCCCCATGACAAAGCCTCTAGCTTTAACCATGGCATCCTGACCAGTAACTACCATACCATTGCATCCCTGCGGGTCCCAATAGCCGAGGCTGAGTCCTACTTTGACATACGTGAAAATGAAGAGGAAGAGGAAGATGACCTGGATGGAGAAGAGAAGTACTCACAAGTAATCCCTGTTATTGTTCCTTTCTATTCTATGGACCTTTTTTCACAGCAGCATGATGCAGTAGCTAGTATAGGTAAACACAGGTAATTTAGGCTCTGCTCCTGTATTAATGTCATTAGTGTTGGATTAGTTTTAGTAATTATGTATTAGTGTTGTCTTTATCAAAGTTTAACTGCTCTCTTTTTGTTCAGGGCAATATGTCATCAGTCTGCAGTACTGCAGATTTTCGTCCTGAAGTCCCAAAGGAGGAAGATGAAGAAACAAACACGCCTGTGGACTGCTGCAGCGACAGTAGGCACATGCATGCGTTCATAGACACACATTAGCGTTTGTGATTATAAGGTGAAGCGTTCCTTGTGGACCGACTGCAAAGTTAAATGTGTGCTGTGATTTCATTGGCCAATTCAAACACTGCATTTGTTTGTTAATTGATATTTCAGAGTTTTACAGTGGCTGTCCACTCCTGGACATAGACACTTCCCAGGGCCGTGGGAAAGTCTGGTTTAATTTCAGGAGAACTTGTTTCACTATTGTAGAGAACAACTACTTTGAGACATTCATCATATTCATGATCCTGCTGAGCAGCGGTGCTCTGGTAAAACCTTCATTTCTTCTTCTGAGTTTTTTATGTTTTGTTCTGCTTGTAATATTTTTGTTTTTTTAATCCTCATAATTCTGATTGCTGCTCAGTTTTCTCAGTGCTGATTGGTTTGTTTTGATCATGTGACTGAGCAGGTCAGAAATGACTGGTTCGTATTTGTACAGTGATTACTAACCTGTGGAGACAGTGTGGGCAAGCACATGTTGGCTACTAATATGTCTGCTTCAGGTTTTACAGGTGAGATATAACAAATACCCCTACATGAACACACGACAACTCAAAGAAACACCTTTTAATCAGCATTCAGCATCAAGTCAATTAAACTTTTATGAAGCTCAGTTTCAAGCTGCTTTCGTATTATTGAAATTACTGTTCCTGGAACACTAGAGGATCAACAATTGACTGGCCCACACGCTTGCCTAACCCAAATGTGATAGAACACAACCGGGACGTTATGTTTCAATCCATCCAACGCCACCAGGTGGCACCTCAGACTGTCCATTAGCATCATCTTATCAGAAAGAGGCTCTGACATTGTCACCCATGCATACAACACAAACTACGGAGTGCCATTTGTTGGTTGCTGCAATAAAATTTCAGCAAAATAGACCAGCCTGCTGCATCCTTTTTTTTAGTTAGATTTTCAGGATGTTGTCTGTAGGTAGGTCTGGGATGGCAGGTTGTAGATGCGTCCTTGATCGAACACTGCTGATTTAAATGGCTAAATGACCTCCTCAGCATGTCGTGAAGTTCTCCAGAGGCCTGGTAATGAACTAATCATGTGATTCAGGTGTGTTGACCCAAGGTGAGATCTAAAACCTGCAGGACACCGGCCCTCGAGGCCTGGAGTTCGACACGCTTGATGTAGGTTGATAATTTTAATTTCTATCAAACATTGTGGCATCCTTTCACTTCTAACACATTACCCAGCTCTTATCGGTACAGATATCCAGTGTGGTTTTTTTCCAACTGAGGACTAATGTGTTTTCACAGTGGTCCTCTAACTTTTATGAGCAGTGTACAAAAATGGGTAAGGTTCAAACTTTACTTTTTCACTATGTAAAATGTGCAACTGGAACTTCTTGTTCAGAAACGGATTATTCTGCACTTCCATTCTCCTTTTCATTTGAGATGATTAGGCTTTAAATAAACTCAGAATTTAAATGACAGGTTAACCGAGAGGTCAGGTTTGAATGCCTGAGTGAGTGACATGATAAACTCTTAGTGTTTGTAACAAGTGTTCTGATGGTGCCATCACCATCAGTTTGCTGATGTCTGAAACTGAAGAGAAATACCATCTTAATCTTGAAAATACCTTTGCCTGGAATACCTGGAACTACCTTAAAATACCTGCAAGATACAATCCAAAGTGACCTGTGAGCTCTTTGGTGTGATCAGAATGGAGGCCTTTTTTTAAAAATAACTCGCCGTTTAAGACAAAAAGAACCAAGTCCTTTACTGTTGAGCCATTTTTTTTGTATTTTAGCAAATGAGTTTGGTAAAATTATCAGAGGAATAAACTAAAGCAGTATAAAACTGTTTGTGTCTATCAAGTGTAGAAAGTAGAGATGGCACGATACCACTTTTTTATGTCCGATACCGATACCAATATCATAAATTTGGATATCTGCCGATACCGATATGAATCCGATATAGTGTTTTTTAATCAACAAAACTGTTTTTTAAATATCTTGCTGCATTTTGTATAAGTTCATACTCAAGTTTAAAACAACAACTACACTAAAGCTATTCTGTTATACCTGTATGCAAAAAAAAAAAATTTCATAGTTCAGCAATACTGATCAATCTAATAAACTTAAACCTACACCATCCTCCCTATTCTGGTATTTTAAAAAGTACTTAAAAAGTAATAGTTACTATATACAATAATGGACTTCTATACATTTTACATCAGATTAAAACTTTGGGTGTCAGATAATTATTTATTAAAAGCTAGACATTTTAAATGAGAATAAGAAAGAAAAGTATGTCTTTGTGCCCCCTTTTCCCTGTTCATGCCCTATCGGCCCCCCTGGCTAAACTTTGCTAGATCCGCCCCTGGAAAGTTACCAGCCGTCAGCTACGTAGAAAAAGATCCTGGTGTAGAAAGTAATAATAAATAAATTCTAACAACAGCTGATCAAGCTTAAACGTGCTGCTGTTGTTCAGCCGCTGGTTTCCTCTTTCTGGTGCAAAGTGGGCCAAAAGCAAACAAGAGACACGGACTCGCGACAGAAAAGCCGATCAGCTGATCATTAAGCAGTTTCATGATTGAAGTAGCAGCCGGAGAGCGAGAGGCAGTCGCTTGTTAAGCTTAACGTGGGAATGCTTTACAAACATTCAGAGATGGACTTACACACTTGCTTTACTTCTCTCGGGGATAACTTTGTCGGAGATGAAATGCCGGGTTGCTAGCGAAGCTCCAAATGCTATCCAGACCACCGACAGGTCCCGCATGCCACAGCCGCTCTATCACGTGATGCATACTGCTCCGACGTGCTAACGTTCTGAGGTGAGTTACGGCGTGTTGCAAGTTTTGTGAGGTGCTTTCGTGATATTTAATGGATCGGATTAAATTTTTTATTTTTCTCCGATATCCGATCCAGTAATTTAGGTCCGTATCGGACCGATACCGATACGTAATATCGGATCGGTCCATCTCTAGTAGAAAGCACTTTAATCTTGTTGAAAATGTCTGTGTTGGTTTATTTTAATAAATATCACTCTACAAGCAGATGCACTACACAGTGAACTCCTTTCCATGTGGTGACTAAAGCTGATTTGAAAACAGGCTTTTGAAGATATCTACATGGAGCAGCGTCGGGTCATAAAGACGATCCTGGAGTATGCGGATCAGGTGTTCACCTACGTGTTCGTGGTGGAGATGGTTCTCAAGTGGGTCGCCTATGGATTCAAGACCTACTTCACCAACGCCTGGTGCTGGCTTGACTTCCTCATTGTAGATGTAAGAACAGAATGGATGATTACCAAAGATGCTGTTGATGTTTATCTTTTGTTTTTCTATGATACAACTGACAGACATTATGAAACATCCCAGATTTCTATAAACAGGAATGTGAACACGGGAGGTTAAAAATTCTACTTCAATTTCACTGAATCAACAACAGTCTGCCTGTTTGACCCACACAGCATTCAGTCACTGTTCCTAGTGTTTTTGCAGCTTAAGTTAAACACACAATGCTTCATGTACTTCACACTTGTCTGCCAGTCCCCGATGTCTCTAAAAAAAGGAAAAGAGTTCATCAAGCTCATTTCCGCCACCTGGAACTTTCCTGGCACTGCCCCTTGAGCCCGCGGCACCACCCCTCCACTGGAGTGGAGCTAAAGACCTCTGCCTTACCTCCACATATTTTAAACAAAACGAGGGTTTCTACAGACACAAACATGGATGTCCATGGCTCCCTGGTGTCTCCCCAGACACTTGCATATAGTTTAATAAGGAGAGATCATTAGAAGGATTTGAACATAATTTATTGATGTTCAGAATTCAGTTTGAGGTATTTGGTGGTTCGACTACAATGGCCCATCACAGCAGAACGGAATCCCACTGGTGATAGGGATTAGGGCTGGACCCCTAGGAATCTTGACGCTGGTGGTGGAAATGAAGATGGAGACTTGAATGGAGGCTGAGTCATGAGAGGTGTCGATGGGGAGGAGGAGGGTTGTACCAAGGGGTCTGCAATGGAGTGGGTACACAGTGAGATTTATAGTACCCACAGCAAAGGCTGATTGGCCTGAAGAAGGTTGGACAAAAGATGACTGGACTAGAGCAGTGATGTCAAAATCAGCTGCACAGTGTGGGAGAGTAAATGAAAGCCTAGATTAGCCGCAATGCCGGGAAAACAGACAGATATGTGACTACAGATATTCCTTATTGAACTTGTGCATAAGCTTCATTAGGGAGACTCCACCACAGTAATAAGGACAGGTTTCCATTCCTCCAGGTTCATGTCTAAACTGCTAATAAATCTGAATATTTCATATAGACTTCTGTTCATGCACAGCTTGTTTTAAATCAGAACAAAGTGTTTATTCTGGGGTCCTCACACCCTGTGGCGTAACAGTCTACTTTAGGAGGACATTAGTACTCTGACTTCACCACCAGTGTCATTTGTCTTTCAGGTGTCTCTGGTGTCGCTAACAGCAAATATCCTAGGATACTCTGAGCTGGGAGCCATCAAGTCCTTGCGGACCCTAAGAGCTCTGAGGCCCCTGAGAGCCCTCTCCCGCTTTGAGGGGATGAAGGTGGGGCTAGCACATGTCTACAACCCTGTCAAGAGGGTCTCAGGGTGCTAGTAAATTTGTGTTTGACTGGTTGCTTTCTCACTGCAGGTGGTGGTTAATGCTCTGGTTGGAGCAGTCCCATCAATCTTCAACGTCCTCCTTGTGTGTCTGATCTTCTGGCTGATTTTCGGCATCATGGGCGTGAACCTGTTTGCAGGAAAGTTTTATTACTGCTTCAATGAGACATCGGAAGAGTTGTTTCTCCCTGAGAGGGTTGACAACAAGACCCAGTGTTTGGCTCTGATTCAGGAAAACTTCACTGAGGTCCACTGGAAGAACCTGAAGATCAACTACGACAATGTTGGAATGGGCTACCTGTCTCTGCTGCAAGTGGTTAGTCTGAACACCTGTGACTTCACAGAGAAATAACCCAATAGATCAATACAGAATAATTCTACTGACCTCACTGATCAGATATTGCTGTCATGATGTTTTGTGGGTCTTTACCTGCTGATTCTTGCAGTAGATGAACAGCTGAAACTGATGTTCAGGACTTTTGTCTTTCAGGCCACATTTAAAGGCTGGATGGATATCATGTATGGAGCAGTAGACTCAAGAGAGGTCAGTTGTACTGAAACGATTACTGAGACTGTGCTGATACCGATGCACAGATCTCCTACTTGTGAGCAGATTTGTGTATTTAAAAATGAAGTCTGACGGAAAGGGACGAGAATTTTTCATGTCAGAACGTTTCGTTGCTTCTGAGTTATTGTGGTTAGTCGGGTAAACCTAAGAAAAACATTTAAGCCATCACAACAATTTAGCTTATTTCATTTTGTTGGATTCCTAAACAATGCCCTTTAGGCGGGAAAGGAAATCAGATATCTAATGGCAACCAGTGTTGGGGAGTAATGGAATACTACATGTACTGGTGTTACGTATTTAAAATACAAAATATGAGTAACTGTATTCTGTTACAGTTACCATTTAAAAGATGATATTCAGAATACAGTTACTTTGTTGAAATAAATGGATTACATGGCGGTCTTTTCCTGTTTCATATGTTTGGCTATGCTCTCTCTATTTTTGGTAATTCCACGCCGGTGGAAACCCAAACAAAACACGCATTATGAGGCTCAAATGTCTATGTCTCTATCTCGCGGCCCATGTCACCTCTACTTGTGGTCCGCATAATAACGTGAAGAAATATTATTTTAAAATGTATTATTCAAAAAATGATTTAATATGAATGCAATAGCAGAGTGTTACAGTCATAGCCCTAAAGAATGTAGCCTGATGGGCAGTGTAGTCTGTGCTGCAGGGAGAATGGACTGCCATACCCGTTATGTGTCTGTGAGCGCGAGGAGGGAGAAAAAGGAAAGGTACGAGCTGTCATCGAGCAGAAACGGGAGCTGGAAGCATGTAAATATAATAATAACCACTGCAGCCAAACAGAGAGCCTGACGAGCCCAGCTGTAAGTAAGCTATTAAGACTCGACTGTACACCGTGTTCGTGTTTTCCTCTGAAACAATAAGCTCTGTTGGAGCAGTCTTTCAACGCCTCTCTCTGTCTCTCGCTAGCAAAGTCGACCTAGACAACAAAGTAAAGCTAGTTTTCAGCTACGAGCCCGACACGAACCCGACGTATTAGCCAGAGGTCCCTTTACTACGGTTCGGAGCCGCGGACCTGTTTTATATACGCGTGGAATAGTTTTCTATACGAGATCGCTGCAAAAAGTGCAGCCTTACCTAATGTCCACCTACTGTTACTCATTTATATTAAGATTTAAACATCTAGTTGGTGTGACGAGTAACCTTCAGTAATAGTAATAAATCACACAGCAATAGGACATTCATGTAGTTGTAAAAAGCATGATAATATATTAAGTAATCCAAAGTATTCAGAATACGTTACTCTCATTGAGTAAAGTAGCAGAATACGTTACAAAATACATCTTGGGGCATGTATTCTATAGTGGAATACATTTAAAAAGTAACCTTCCCAACACTGATGGCAACACCCTAACCCCTGAAATAGTGTCCCCAGAGAATGACATCACTCAACAGTTTTCATTCTCACCCTAACCTTTATCTTGGTTACCATGGTTACATTCTTGGGAGCGTAGGTGGAATCCCAGCCAATGTATGAGGACAACCTGTACATGTACCTGTACTTCGTCTGCTTTATCATCTTTGGCTCATTCTTCACCCTCAACCTTTTCATCGGAGTCATTATAGACAACTTCAACCAGCAGAAAGCTAAGATAGGTTTTTACTCACTGACATCAATCATTTATTACTGGATTTCTATTTGCCAGCTGACTGTGTGTTGTTTTTTCTTTACATGGGAGGAGGTGATATTTTCATGACAGAGGAGCAGAAGAAGTATTACAACGCCATGAAGAAACTGGGCTCTAAGACACCTCAGAAACCTATCCCACGGCCTGAGGTCCGTTTGATTACTCCCTGTGAGCAGAAAACAGGATTTAAACATTTGGGATGGAGCAAGATTTAAATGGTTCCTTTATTTTTTGTGTCCAGAATAAGTTTCAGGGTCTGGTCTTTGACTTGGTGACCCAACGTTTTTTTGACGTTCTCATCATGGTGTTGATCTGTCTCAACATGGTGACTATGATGGTGGAAACAGATGAGCAGAGCAAGGACAAAGAAATCATCCTTTACTGGGTCAACCTTGTTTTCATCATCATCTTCTCCACAGAGTGCGGTCTAAAGATCATCGCTCTGCGGCAGCACTACTTTGCCGTCGGCTGGAATATCTTTGATTTTGTGGTGGTTATACTTTCCATTGCAGGTGAATCCATGTTTGAGGAAACTGACAATATTTAATATTTTTGTTTTTTAATTCACACGTTAATAGAAGAATCTCATACTTTCTTTTCCCTTTCCACCTTCTTTCTTTTTTCCTTCCTTCCTTCCTTTAGGCCTTCTCCTTGCTGACATCATAGAAAAGTACTTTGTATCACCTACGCTCTTTCGTGTGATCCGATTGGCTCGTATTGGCCGAATCCTTCGTCTTATTCGTGGAGCCAAAGGGATCCGGACGCTGCTCTTTGCCTTGATGATGTCCCTTCCTGCTCTCTTCAACATTGGTCTCCTTCTCTTCCTCATCATGTTTATTTTCTCCATCTTTGGTATGTCTAACTTTGCCTACGTGAAGAAGGAAGCGATGATTGACGACATATTTAACTTTGAGAACTTTGGAAACAGCATGATCTGCCTCTTCATGATCACCACATCAGCAGGATGGGATGGACTGCTAAATCCCATCATGAACACGCCCCCAGACTGCGACCCAGACTTTGAAAACCCAGGAACGACTGTCAGAGGGAACTGCGGCAGCCCAGCATTAGGCATCGTTTTCTTCACCACGTACATCATCATGTCCTTTTTGGTGGTGGTTAACATGTACATTGCCATCATCCTGGAGAACTTCAATGTAGCTACAGAGGAGAGCAGCGACCCACTGTGTGAAGATGACTTTGAGATGTTTTATGAAACCTGGGAAAAGTTTGACCCCGATGCCTCACAGTTCATACATTACAGGTGAGTCCACCTGTGTTTTAGTCTGGCTCTAATCTGAGATGTGGTGTTCTCTAAAGACCTGTAAGAGTTAAGTTCTGTGGATTCTAATGTGTTCCTCAGTGAGCTGTCAGACTTCTGCGATGCTCTGCAGGATCCTCTGAGGATTCCCAAACCCAACGCTGCCACCCTGATCCAAATGGACCTGCCTTTGGTACCCGGAGAAAAGCTGCACTGTCTGGACATACTGCTTGCTCTCACTGCACAGGTAACCTCACCTGCTCACATTTACAGCTTATTCTATTGGATCTTTATTATATTATACTATATTATATTACATTTATAGGTTTTAGGTGATTCCGGGGCCATGGATGCTCTAAAAGGCAACATGGAAGACAAGTTCACAGCCAACAACCCATCCAAGGTTCTATTCTATTCTATCATAAAGTCTTTACCAGTGTCATGTACAGTTCTTGGGAGAGTTTGCACATGGGCATATTTAAGTACCAGTAATTGGTTTCCTTTCAGTACTGCTTTGAATTTGTGTAGAAGCTGTTATTACATCTGAGACCTGTTTATAGCTTAGCTTCATGCTTAGCTTGTCTAAATTTTTATTTCATGTTGAGATGTCTAACGGTCACACAAAGCTCTCATATATATGTAAATGACAAGTGACAAATGAATCTGTGGAGAAATCTTTGGAGAAAAGAAAAAAAATGCAAAAAACGTAAGTATGTTTGATGTGTCAGTCAGAATGAGTATGTTCTTTGGTCAGACCAAAGACCCAGATAAACAATCTCATAAAATCAAAACTTACATGTTCTGGCAACCAGAGTTAGAGTTAGGATTGGTGTCTAATGAGGTTAAGATGGTTAACCTCTGTGTCACGGCCTTTAAGCTTCCAAACAGAATAATCCAAGAAAAGGCCTGAGGTGGCAGCAGGTGGTTTGTTTCAGAACGCACTTCCAACGTGACTCTTTGAAAAATATATGCTGTTTATTTCTTGCAAAATTATGAACCAAATCATTTCTTACAACTTATAAAACAAAACAAATTTCCCAAGTGTGGGACTAATAAAGGTTATCTTATAAACAAAAGTTAATCTAATTCCACAAGTTCACAGAGTGGTCAAAAAATCATTTTAAAAACGCTCCCGTCTTACCAGCTGACAACAAGGAAAACATTTCCACCAAGCATGCTCTGAGTTAATGCGAGGGTCCAAACAACTTTTCCAAAATTAAACTTTTAATTACAGACTTTAATAGCGAAATAGCTTAAGTATGTTATAATGGATAAAAATTATGATTCACAAGAATTCAACAAAAATGGCCACAACACATTTCTGTCCTGATGGGAAATGAAGAGACATTTTTAGAAGGCGATTCGTGGGCTCTTCATGTGTCGGTGAACATGCAGCAGATCAAGCTCAGTGTTTTTGTAACAGAGCAGCATTTTTATCTGTTCATATTCAGTTTCTGACAAGCTGTCAAAAACATTTTTGACAGCTTGTCAGAAATATTATTTGTCTCTGATGCTGTGATCATTATGACATACAGGAGTCATATGAACCAATCAGCAGTACTCTGCGGAGGAAACAGGAAGAGGTAGCAGCGACAGTGATCCAGAGAGCGTACAGGAAGCACCTCCTTCAGCGGGGCAAGGTCAAACGGGTATCCTACAAATACGGAGAGAAGCTGGACGGACGACAGGACAAGCCACCAGAGACAGAAGCAACTCTTTCTAAAGGACTGAGTCAGCCGTACAGCGGCAGCCACGAGCAGACGGCTTCAGGTCAGGTGCATCCCACCCGGGTAGAGCTTCAGAGCGAGTTTGTTCTCCGCGCCGCCCCGCCGTGCAGCACTCATGAGTTTGTTCAAGATGAGAACCTGAGGGAATCTGTCGTGTGACAGCACACCTGTTCCTCCAGTTTCTCCTCTCACCTGTGGAAGCTGCAGCTGGCGTTCTTTCTACAAACTCAGCAGAGACTCTGTTTTTCCGGTGTGTTCAGAGGTTAACACCTTTGTTAATGCCCTGTGTGACGTCAAACTTTGCAGGTGACCCTGATTATTGATTGTTTCTGAGTCACCTCGATCGACTCAAATGTTATGATGGATGTGTTTGATATTGTATCTGAAACTGCCTGAGACAGTACTCATTAATTCATAACAGGCATGTGCTACTAACCTGAACCTAAGAGCTGACAGTCAATGAGAGTACAGCATGTTAGCAGGTGAAGAAGTTCTGGTTAAAGTAGTTCAAATATAACCACATGTTTACCTATTTAATTAACATTTCATCAACAAAAGACTCAACCTACAAGTTGTTTGTATTCCCAGTTCTTAATACTTCCAGTTTGTTGAATGCAGCTGCAGGTGCTTTCTTTACGCAAAATCAAAGCTTCTGCAGAGTTGATAAAACGGGAAGTGTTGTTTTACTGACTGAGGCAGCTTGTTTGCTGTATGCTGACACTGTTCCTGATTGGTGAACATTTCTGACACACTAATGACATAAAAGCAAACACCCCTCAAAGACTGCTGCACACCTTTTTAATAAAACATGTCCATGTACCTGGAAATGAAAAGAAATAAAACTGTTACACTGAAAATGGACAGCCAATAGGAACAGGCTGTTTTTGTGATGTAAACAGTGTTTATTCACTGAAGAAGAAGAGAAGTAATTTCTTTTTTCTCTTTTTATGGACTCTGCTGAGTTTCAGTGATCCTAAAACCTTTGTCTCTTCTCAAAATACATTTATGTTGTTTTTTTACAGACTTCACTTGCAGGTGAACTTTGTCAAACTGTCTTCTTGTTGTTAAGAAACTTTTGCTTCATGTGGTGGATGAGTCTCAGCCATCTGAGTGGTCAGTTGGATGGAGGATAGTTGTGACCTGCAGTAAAACAAAGCTTCTGTAAGTGTTGTCATGACGTTTATGTCTGTACATATCAATAAAGTTTTCCGATTCGCAACTGCACTTTCACCTGGACGCTAAGTATTCACACCTTCAGATTTCTCTTCCTGTCTGGCTCAGAGGCGACAGCTGCTGTCGAGTCTAAATGGCCAAAGTTCAAAGAGAAAGACAAGAAGAGCAACAGCTGACCAAGGATCTCACACACACACACACACACACACACACACACACACACACACACACACACACACACGTGTTCTGGTGTTTGTGAGGACTTCCCAGGACCTTGACCCTGAACTTGAACCCAGTCTGAACCTTTAAAGCATTGCCTGGGGGCGGGGTCTTCAACTTACTGTTAATTAAACTAATTTAAGGTTAGTCTGTTTGCACTTACCAATAATGACTTCAAATCTATTTTAATCATGTGAGCAGTAAACTGTTGACAGAATAAGTTTCTACTCTGTCGCCCCCTGCTGGACTTACTATGCTACAGCCCCTTCTAAATAAAAGCACGAGGCACAAGCAACCAGTTCAGTGGTTAATAAAATGCATCGGGTGACATTATAATGTGTGAATGTGTGCGTGAATGGGTGGATGACTGGATATGTAAAGCGCTTTGGGGTCCTTAGGGACTAGTAAAGCGCTATATAAATACAGGCCATTTACCATCATTTATTTATAATCTTCTGACTGATTACAGAATGAATCCAGTGCACACCTGGTCTCTGCTCAAGGCCACTCACATATTCACTGCGTCTCTATCTCCATGGAGACAAGATGCTAATTAAGATGAATGAGTTTATTTCCTAACAGTTTAAATATTGAAGCTGCAGGAAGGTCACACAGTGACAGTTTTATAACACACACACAAATCGTTAATAATCATGAACAGCTTTCTGTCCCAGCCCGATAAACCAACACCATTCCACTTGGGTCGTGTTAATGTTCATTAATAAACTACTGACTGAAATCTGAAGACGGGCCTGTAAAAGAAATAAAAAGGAAGAGTTTTAATAAAGTGTTGCTCTCAGCTCGGTTTGCAGGAGCTTTGTCAGGTGTGTTTCAGCCTTTAGGACGATCATGGATGAATCTGATGGCAGTCACAGAAATCCCAAATGAATGAGGAGTTACTCTGGATCATCTCTGCAACAGGGAGAGAATCTCATTTGAAAAGGATTTCCTTTACAAGCTGTTTTCTCCCGTTTATTTGCAGTTATTATCTAATGAACTGACAGGTTTTATTTATCTAGCAGACAACAGATTGGGTAAAGTATGTAAGATAATCTGTTTGTAGTCCATCTTTCAGACATTTGGCAGCTACGTCAACATCACAGTAAGAAGCAGCTAGATTGGGATCACCAAACTTCTCTTTCCTTCGTCACATTTGACAAGCGGGAAAGGCGATCGAAGACAGAGGCGCAAGTCTTTCTCCTTGGTCTCCTCCTGCAGCTGATGTTCGGCTGGTTTTGCTGTTGTTAGCTCTAATCTGAGCTGCTGTCCACTCTTCGGATGAACTCTTCCTCTTCAGACAGAGACTTACATCAAAGAGTTTGGTGTTTTTTGAAGAAACGTTATTGAAACTTTATGGGTTTTTTTAAATAAAAGATGATTAAAAAAAAGTCATTAATGAGAAAACACGTCCCTGCACAGCCTCAGACCAGTCTCTCTATGATTTCTCACTTTCATGCAGTGTTGAATAAATTCAGTTTCCTGTGTGATTGCTGACCACTGTGAATACATTTACAAACATCTGACCGTGTTTTTCACTCGGTTACATCTTGTTTTCAGTACATGTAATAACATAAATATTCAGGTCAGCTATTTATTAGTTTCTGTGATGTTTTACTCTTTTCAGCAGCTGAACAAATGTCAGTTTATTGAAAATAAACATATTGAAAAAGATATTGAAAATCTTAAAGTCAAAACGGGGGTTGCATTTTCATTCATTATTTTTTTAATAGAAAAACCCTTTTGACAGGGTTGAATGGAGTTTTTTATTCACCGCATTGTCAAGATTTGGAATTGGTGATCATTTTTGTAGATGAGTTAAGACACAGGGCTGAAAGCCTCTGTTCTCACCAATGGGCTGATGTCCCCATTTTTTAATATCTCCAGGTCTACCCGTCAGGGTTGTAGTCTTAGCCCTGTTCACTATCTTTTTGGAACCCCTGGCTATTAAAATTAGGGAAGATTCAAGTATTGTGGGTGTGAATGGAGGGGGGAGAGAACATAAATTATTTCTATATGCAGACAATAGTTTGGTGGTGTTTCAGGACCCTACCAATTCTATAACAAAATTGCTAAATGTTATTGGTGAATTCTCTAAGTTATCAGGCTACAAAATTAACTGGCATAAGTCGGAGGCAATGCCAATATATCAAACATGTATTGCTAATTCATTATCAGCTTTCAATTTCAATGTGTTACAAAAAGGGATGAAATACTTAGGAATAATACTTAATCTGAATGTTGATGAAATTATGAATGATAATGTAGGAAAACTACTTACTAGGATTAAAACTAATTTGGAGAAATGGGGTAAGCTGCACTTGACACTATGGGGCAAAGTAAATACGCTAAAGATGGCAGCAGCTCCTCTGATCAATTATTTCATTGGAATGATACCAGTTTATTTCACCTCAATTTCTCCTTATCTTTCCTCATGTGGTGCATTTTCCATTGTTATACCTCTCTGACCTGTCTTCCCCATGTGATGTTTTGTGTAATGTATGTATGGTCGGAGGTTAAGATGGCGCCGCAATTGCGTGCAATTGGTCGGCAGCCTTATGAAATTTCACCTTGTGGGACTAATAAAGGTATATCAATCAATCAATCAATCAATCAATCAAATTTTCGTAAGATGTAATAATATGATAAAACCCTTTCTTTGGGATGGTGGTAGACCGCAGAACAATCCTGGTCGACTGTACCAACCGAGAAAAGAAGGGGGTTTATCCCTACCCAACACAAAACAGTACAGCATCTCATTTGAAATGTGCAAGCTGTGTAAACACTGGGCAGCAATAAATTCAGACCTAGACTGGGTTCTAATGGAACGTGAACTGGTCTTTCCATTCACTCCCATTGAGGTGTTGGCTCAAAAACCAGACAATAAAGGGAATAGAGTAGATAACCCTATTTTAAAGTTTTCAAAAATGGTGCGGCAAGAGCTGTAATCTCTCCCCATACTTTCAAAAATATGCACCCCTGTGACATAACCCAAAAATAAAAATAGGTAAACAAACAATTTATTGGCCACAGTGGCACAAAAAAGACATTAGGGAAGCTGGAGGTAACTGTATCCAATCTAAAATTCTCAGCAGGTACTATTACACACCAATGAGACTTTATAAAATGGGAATTATAAGTAAAGATGACCTGTGTTGGAAGTGCCAAGAAGCAAAATGTACGTTAGTACATGCTTTATGGGAATGTCCACTGGTCTCCCCAATATGGGAAAATGTTTTAAAATCATATGGAGGGTTGGGTGACACTTAAATTACTTAGATCACCAAGATTGTGCCTATTGGGGGACAGAGGTGAGGTGCCACAGTTACACAAAGCAGGCTTCAGAGTGCTAAACACTGGGATTGTGACGTGTGTTCGTCTTAATTTAACACTTTGGAAAGACCCTCGGACTCCAACCCTAAAAGGAAGGGAAAATGACTGAAAATGCCGCATGCGAGAAAATGCTGGGAAGACTCTAATAGAACTGACAGAGGCGAGGCTGCCATAGCGCGCCATCGGCCCTTCTGGCCAACACCAGCAGGCGGTAGGTGAAGTGTCTTGCCCAAGGACACAACGACAGAGACTGTCCGAGCCGGGGCTCAAACCAGCAACCTTACGATTACAAGGCGAACTCCCAACTCTTGAGCCACGATCGCCCATCAATTAAGGGTCTTGTGTGTGCAACAATTTATTTATTGTTGCACACACAAGTACAAGTACCTCGGGCTGTGGGTGGACAACAAACTGGACTGATCATGCAACACAGAGCACCTGTTTAAAAAAGCCCAAAGCTGACTGTACTTCCTCAGGAGGCTGAGGTCTTTTAACATCTGCAGGAAGCTCCGGAGGATGTTTTGCCAGTCGGTGGTTGTCACTACCCGATCCGTACCGGAAACCCGATCGGTACCCCGCATGCGCGAAAGGTTTCTACTTCCGGTCGTAGCGTTTTACGATAGTTATGGGTCAGAGTATCTGTTAAGATGTTAAGAATAACAAGTATATCTTAAAATGTTTGCAATAATGAAGCATTTCAGTACAATGTAGACAAAAACGAAAAATAAAAAGAAAGTTACGGATCAGGACTCTCCGATCCTTACTGCGCATGTGTAAAGTCTGACCGTACAAATCGGGTCTACCCGATCCGTACTGCGCATGTGCAGATGTTTTCTTCTTCTTCTGTTCGTTTAATGGCAGTTTACTCCCCAGTGTACGAGGATACCGCCACCTGCTGACCGAGCGAATAAACCCTATTATAAACTGAATTATCGTCATTACAAACGTGTGTTAAATCTGATTTAGTGATAGTCGAATGTGTTTATGCTTGTCTGTGAGGAGAGGATTGTTGGAATAGTGATGATGATGTGCGCTATCACTGTCAATTGTCAGTAAACACTTAATCTGGCTGATGAATCTACACGTGAGATATTACAAAGTCTGCATTATTAACTCTGTAATTAGGCGCCATTCTTCTTATTTTACGGCGCTGTTGCTCAATCGGGGGATGCTCTCTGTTGAGGAGAAAAAGCATGAATTTCTTTGTATACGGATTATCCATTGTTTAAATGTCCCGGGCAGTCGAAAAGGAGGCAGAGCTGTTGAGAAATGCTAGGAGCTAACTGGGCGCTAACCGTATCATTCAAATATATTGAATGTCGCAATGTTGGCAAAGAGAGGAAGTGACGTAAGATTTGCGCATGCGGGGTACCGATCGGGTTTCCGGTACGGATCGGGTAGTGACAGTGGTTGCTGGAGTACTTTTCTATGCTGTGGTGTGGTGGGGGAGCAGCACAGCAAAGAAGGACTCATCCAGGCTGGAGAAACTGATCAGGAAGGCTGGCTCTGTGGTCGGCATGAAGCTGGACACTCTGGTGACAGTGGCAGAGAAAAGGACACTAAAAAACTACTGGACATTATGAACAATGCTGGGCATCCTCTGTACACGGCCATTAACAACCAGAGGAATCTGTTCAGTGATAGGTTGCTTCTCCCAAAGACAAGAACCAACAGACTTAAAAACTCCTTTGTCCCACACGCAATCAGACTGTTTAACTCCTCTCTGGAGGGGAGAGGGAGGGGAAACAGGAGGACAAAGGAGGGGGGAACAACTAAGCTGTAGTGCCTCTTCACTTCACTGTGCAATACCTTTAGTGCAATACTTTTGTTAATAGTCAACGGTGTGTCACAACCCGGCTCATAGGAAGTGACAAACAAATGGGAGACCACACACAGGCTTTTAAAGGCTGTAAGACATATTTAATGAAAATAAGGTAAAGCAACTTAAACACAATTTAAAGGACATAACAGCCATAACTGAAACTTCCAAATGAGCATGACAAGTGCCAGAGAGAGCGTCAAAGCCAGCCACCACTGGTTCAGTCAAGGTGTCTTTAAACACTGGGACTGGCCTCTCAGGTGTGCTGCATCACTAATTGGGTCAGCTCCACCTACCTGCAAGAAACAGGTAAAAGAAAAAGCAAAACACAAGGCCAGCCCACTGGCTGTCACACTTCCCCCCCATAGAACAGGGTGTCACCCTGAATTGGCAAACACATTTACATTATGAATTTGCAACTAGAAGAACTAACATATATTAAATACATAACATATATACACACATAAGCACCCTCACTTTCAACACCTTTTGTATGCTCAAAAATCATCTACAGCTCAACTCCAACCTCAGCAACCTTGGTACCTAGGAGCAATTTAAGAGGAAGGAAAACGATACTGGAGAGGACATACTTCAAGCATATGAGGAGTGAAGCTGCTGGTTACAAAGGGGCACGGGACAAAGCATCTGCCAAGACATTATCTTTGCCCTTAATGTGCTGGATATCCAAATTGTAAGGATGCAAAAAGAGAGCCCACCGCATGAGCCTCTGATTTGGGTTCTGCAATGTGTTCAAGAAAGTGAGAGGGTTATGGTCAGAAAATACCTCAATTGGCCGAGCAGAATCTAAATATACCCTAAAATGCTGCAAGGCCAAGACTAATGCCAAAGCTTCCTTCTCAATGACCGAATAATTCAGCTGATAAGAGTGGAACTTCTTGGAATAGAAACTAACTGGATGTTTAGTACCTTGCTTGTCAGCTTGGACTAGAACAGCACCTGCACCAATGTGGCTTGCGTCCACATACAGCTTGAAGGGCTGATCCAGACGAGGGGCTAAAAGCACAGGTTCAGAGCACAGTAAAGCTTTTACATCCCAAAAAGCTTGCTGGCATGCTGCAGACCAAATAAACTTCATTTTGGCCTTCAACAAATCAGTCAGAGGAGCAACCACTGTTGAGAAGTTTCGACAAAAACAGCGATAATAACCGACCAGACCCAAAAATCTCATGAGTTCTTTTTTGGTTACTGGAACAGGGAACTCTTTGATGGCCAACACCTTTGCATCAACTGGCCTCACATAACCTTGGCCCACAACCTTACCAAGATAGGTCACAGTTGCTTTTGCAAATTCACATTTTGCCAGGTTGATAGTCAGATTTCCCCAAACTAATCGTTCAAACAGAGTGCGAATGCGATCCAGATGATCCTCCCCGGTGTTACTATATACCACCACGTCATCTAGGTAAACAGCACTGCCTTTCAGCCCATTAACAACCATATTTATGAGTCGCTGAAATGTAGCTGGAGCATTGCGTAAACCAAAACCCATGACTGTATATGAATAAAAACCAGATGGCATGATGAAAGCAGATATTTCCTGAGCTCTGGGAGTCAGCGGCACCTGCCAATATCCCTTCAACAGATCAAACTTGCTCACATATTCCGCTGCACCAACTTGGTCAATACAGTCATCAATATGAGGCAAGGGGTAGGAATCGGGTTTGGTCACTGCATTTACTTTACGAAAGTCTGTGCAACAACGTGGTGATTTATCAGCTTTTTCAACCAACAAGCATGGGGAAGCCCAGCTTGATGACGACGGCACTGCAATGTTGTTTTCCAACATGTAATGAACTTCCTTATCGATTATTTTCCTCTTGTCCTCAGAGACCCTGTAGAACCTCTGCCGGATTGGTTCTGCATCACCCACATCAATATCATGCTCTATCAAAGTTGTTTTAGAAGGTGTGTCTCTAAACAATGTTGGATACCTTTTAATTAATGTAGACAGTTCCGCACATTTGTCAGCAGGCAAATGGCCCAACAGCAGCTCTAAGTTCCGAAGAGTCTCTGAATTCTTCAGACGACCCAGCAATAAAGGATCATCAGGTGCTGCCACATCCTCCCCCCCACAAACTGACTTCGCCACTGTACAAGCCGACAACCCTGGACTCGATGTGGAAGGAGAAACGAAAGAGCCCGACAGACCGACGGATAAGGGACGAACATGATAGGGTTTCAACAAATTAATATGGCAAAGTTGATTTCTTTTCCGGCGATCCGGAGTAGCAATCAAATAATTCTGTTCAGACAGTTTCTGTACCACGGTGTAAGGCCCAGCAAACCGTGCCTGGAACGGTGACCCTGCAATCGGCAGTAAAGCTAAAACCTGGTCACCTGTACTAAACTGCTGCTCATCAGAACGCCGGTCATAAAAATATTTCATCTTGACCTGAGCCTTTTCAAGGTTCTGATTGGCCAACTGACCTGCCACATACAGTCTGTGCCGAAAACCATTAACATAATCTATCAAGTTCACTGGTGGTTCACCTGACAACCACTTATCGCACAGCACTGTCAACGGTCCCCGAACTTTGTGGCCAAAGACCAAGTCATTTGGGCTAAACCCAGTACTCTCCTGGCACACTTCACGCGCTGCCAACAGAAGCCACGGTAAACCTTCCTCCCAGTCACTCCTCATTTCGGTGCAATAGGCACGTAACAAGGACTTCAGTGTTTGATGGAAGCGCTCTAAAGCACCTTGGCTCTGTGGATGATAAGGAGAGGCTTTATTATGTACAATATTCAACAGCTTAAGAACTTGTGCAAATAGATGTGACGAAAGTTTGATCCCTGGTCACTCTGAATAATCTGCGGTATGCCAAATATAGAAATAAACTGTGTCAAAGCCTTCACCACAGACTTAGCTGTGATGGTACGCAACGGATATGCAGCAGGATAAAGCGTAACCTGGCACATTACAGTTAACAGACACTCCGAACCAGATTTTGATCTAGGAAGAGGGCCCACACAGTCAATGATCAAATGTTCAAATGGGTTACTCACAGCAGGGATGGGACAAAGTGGAGCAGGTTTAATAGACTGATTTGGCTTACCTACAATTTGGCAAGTATGACAGGTCTTAATGTAAGCTGAAACATCACGCTTAAGACGTGGCCAAAAGAAGTAGCGCAAGATGTAATTATAAGTCTTCGTCACTCCCAAATGCCCAGATTTGTCATGAGAACACTTCAACACCTCGTCACGGTATTTAGTTGGAACCACAATCTGGACAACTGGACTTCCAACACAGTCCAACCCTTGCGGAATCCACCTACGGACTAGCACCTCCTTCTGCAGAAAATAACCAGTGGCCGCACTTCTAGCGTCATCACTAGGTTGCACTTTGTGAAACAGCTCAGTCAGTGAAGCATCAGCACGCTGTGCCTGAATTAACTCTTGCTGGGAAACTGACAAATGTTCAGGAACAATCAAATCTGGTTCAACCTGACACTCTTCTGCTTGAGTTACAGGCTCTGCATCCCTTTTAGCTGCAGCCCTCGTAACAGCACAAGCTGCAAAGTCAGAAAAACCCTGTTCACACTCATGGGACTCATTCAGAACTCTAGATTTAACAGGTAAAGAACTGTCAGCCCAGACTCGATTTCCAGCCAAATCATTCCCCAAAATCACATGTACGCCCTCAAGTGGCAAAGCAGGGCGAACACCAAGGCAGATGATATCATCCACAAAACTGCATGACAGCCTGACTTTATGCAATGGAGCACAGATAGTGGTTAAACCCATGCCTTGAACAAGCACGCACTCACCAGTATTAGTAACCTGTGAAAATGGCAACACGGAGGCCAAGATAAAAGAATCCTTCGCTCCTGTGTCACGCAAAATCTTTACAGGAACTTTATGAACATCACCCGGGAGTGATACAAACCCCATCTGACACAAAATCCTCAAACCCCGAATAGCTCTCTGAGTCAGACTTAGTCGAAACTGGCGTCTCCCGAGAGACTACTGAATTTTCCCGTGCAGGAATTGTAAGAGCCGCAGGCTTAACCTGTTTGCCTGTACGCGCCAACTTGCTTTTCAACAAGGGACATTCTGCTTTCCAGTGTCCATCGCCATGGCAGTAGTTGCATGCTTGACCAAACTTACTGGGCTTCACACCACCAATGGCCTTCGCAGGGTCCGATGACATAAACTTAGTTTGACCAAAAGCTCTAGCGGGAGCACCAACTGAAAAACAGTTTCTACCAACCTGCCCCTTATGTGCCAAGATATATTCATCAGCCAATTTAGCAGCGTCAGAAACTGTTGTCACTTCCCGTTCGGCAATATAAGTGGCAACCACAGGAGGAACACACTCTTTAAACTGCTCCAATACCATCAACTCACATAAATCCTGAAAAGTTGTCACTCCCAGTGCCAAACACCATCTGTTGAAGTGTTTAGTTAAATCCCTCGCAAATTCTATATGCGATTGCGTATCAGACTTCCTCCATGATCTGAAACGTTGGCGGTAAGCTTCTGGTACCAACTCATACGCCCTCAGAACTGCATCTTTCACAGTAGCAAAACTCCGACAATCAACTGCACTGAGTGCTGAATAAGCTTCCTGAGCCTTTCCAGTCAAAACAAACTGTAACATAATCACACAGTCAGCTTCTGGCCATCCCCTCAATTCGGCAATGCGTTCAAAAAGGGAAAAAAAGCATCTGGCTCTCTTTCATCAAATTTCGGCACCAAGCGCAAATTATGCACAACATCAAAAGTTTCAACTCCTTGTGGAGAAGACTCTTTAGCCTCAACACCACCTGATAACTTGCCCACTTTGATTAGGTCTAACCGATACTGCTCTAACTCCAACTTTTCCTTTTCTAAAGAATGCCTTACACGTTCTTTCTCAATGCTCAGCTTGTCTCTTTCCATTTGTAAGAGTAACAACTCCTTTTGCTGCTCAAAAGTCAAAGCAACGGCAGTTGAGACCACAGACTGATCAACCTCAGCCACTAAAGTTTTCATTTTACCTGGCAACACGACTTTCTTTACTAATGCAGCCTTTAACACTCCTTTAATCGCATCTTTCAACTGTTTATCTCCAACATCGACATCGTAATGTTCAGCAAGCTTCAAGAGTTGTTCTTTAGTACAACTATTCAAAAGTTCCTCCGATGGAGACTGAACAAAAGCATCAACAGTAGCCATAACAGCAAAGTATTGATTCTCGACATGCAATTTAAAACAGCACTTTCCCACTAACTGCCTAACCAAATCTACTTAACTAAAGCCTAGTCTTCATGCAGTTACTTACGGTGGGTACTTATGCACTAAAAACCGCCAGAAAGAGAAAGGCAACTGCAGAAACAGCGACCCCCTCAATCCTGGGGATGTGCTCCCGAGACAACGGCTCTAACCGTGTTCACCGCAACAGAAATTTCAGTGAATGATTCTCGAGAGAAACACTCCTTCAACCTAACAGGGAAAGCACTGATTTCAACTTTGCATATTCAATAATCAACACAGCTCATACGCTCCAAAGTTGACACAAGACAGCACATCAACACTAGCTCCAGTAAACTTAAGTCTACAGCAAACAACAGTATTAACATGACTGCCTCCACTCAATCTGCCTAACCAAATGGCCTCCCAAACACAATACACAGCAGACCCAGATTATCAAAGCACCACAAATAACCAAACTGATCAGCAATCAACTCAATAATTGCCTACCAGGCAAGTCCTAGCCAAGACAGACAGACGATCCCAAACGAGCCCCCATTTGTCACAACCCGGCTCATAGGAAGTGACAAACAAATGGGAGACCACACACAGGCTTTTAAAGGCTGTAAGACATATTTAATGAAAATAAGGTAAAGCAACTTAAACACAATTTAAAGGACATAACAGCCATAACTGAAACTTCCAAATGAGCATGACAAGTGCCAGAGAGAGCGTCAAAGCCAGCCACCACTGGTTCAGTCAAGGTGTCTTTAAACACTGGGACTGGCCTCTCAGGTGTGCTGCATCACTAATTGGGTCAGCTCCACCTACCTGCAAGAAACAGGTAAAAGAAAAAGCAAAACACAAGGCCAGCCCACTGGCCGTCACAGGTGCAATAGACCTCAATACTTGAAATGTGCAATTCACTTGTATATTTATTTTCATTCCTATTTATTCTATTTATCCCCTTCGTATATTTTATTTATATATGTCTCTATATTTATATATGTGTGTATATATATATAATATTCTGCTCACGCTCTGTAACTTCTGTCGGTGCTGTGCTTTTGGAAACCGAATTTCCCAGAGGAACCCACCCGAGGGATTAATAAAGTTTTATCTTATCTTCTTATTTATTTATTGTTATTTTTTATTTCTTCACTGAATGTGTTTGTCACGGAAAAGAGGGACCCAGGCGCGGTTCTTGCTCACAGAAACACAGTGCGTTTATTTACAGTGAAACAGACAAGTCCAACAATCCATTCAAAAGTGCAATTTTCCAATCGTGCTCGTCCCTTGCTCCCAGTGCGTTCCGTGTAGTAACTCCCTTAGTGTGTGTGCTCCCCAACTCGCTTCTCCGCTCGCCCATCCTGGAGGAAGAAGGAAAATCCAGCGTTAGCCACACGCTAGCCGAATAACACACTCACACTGCTCGCACAGACTATACCAGTTCGGAGTAATAATCCCACGTCGACTGTCGCCGTGAGTCCAGGTTAAATACCCCTTTCTAGCCTGGAGGAATGATTACCAACCACTGGTCAGGTAATCAGCTGCAGGTGGGCCGGCAACAGCGAAGAGGGACTCCCAATGACGACAGTCGCCAGGACACGCCTCTCCCACGGCGCGCACTTCCGTAAACAACCCCGAGGGCCAGGGAGGGAGAAGCAAACACATATACAGAAAACATAAACACAAGCAGGGTCGTCCGGAAAGGGCCGTCCGACCGTGACAGTACCCCCCCTCTAATGGGAGCCTCCGGGCGACCTGGCAAACTTGTCCGGATGCCGGCGGCGGAATTCTCTCACCATGCGATGATCGAGAATGGCAGACCGCGGCACCCAAGAACGTTCTTCCGGACCGTACCCCTCCCAATCCACCAAAAACTGAAAGCCCCTACCACGGCGCCGGGCATCCATTATGCGAGTAATGGAATACGCCGGGGCGCCGTCGATAATCCGGGCGGGTGGCGGGGGCCCAGGGGGCGGGCACAAAGGGCTGGTCCGGACGGGCCTAACCTGAGAAACATGGAAGACGTTATGTACCTTCATAGCAGGCGGAAGGGCCAGCCGGACCGTCACCGGGTTCAGGACCTCCTGGATGGCAAAGGGGCCAAGAGACCGAGGGGCCAGTTTCTTGGATTCAGTCCGAAGAGGGATGTGCTTGCTGGAGAGCCACACCCGCTGGCCGACCTGATAATCCGGAGCAGGAGAGCGACGGCGATCCGCCAATGCCTTGTTCCGCTCGGCCGTTCTCAGGAGTGCTGCGCGCGTGGCCCGCCAGACCCGACGACAGCGCCTAAGGTGGTGCTGGACCGAGGGAACCGCCAGCTCTCCCTCAGAGATGGAGAGGAGAGGGGGTTGATACCCCAGCGACGCCTCGAAGGGCGAGAGTCCAGTCGCTGATGACGTGCTGGCGTTGTGGGCATACTCCACCCAGGCCAACTGCTCGCTCCAGGTCGCTTGGTTCGATGATGCGACGCAACGCAACATGGCCTCCAGCTCCTGATTGGCCCTTTCGGTCTGACCATTAGTTTGGGGGTGGAACCCGGAGGACAAACTGACCTGAGCTCCCAATTCTGCACAGAACTCCTTCCAAACCCGCGAGGTGAACTGAGGGCCACAGTCGGAAACGATGTCCTGGGGTATGCCGTGGAGCCGAAACACATGCTGCGTCAGTAACTGGGCCGTCTCCAAGGCAGAAGGGAGCTTGGGCAGAGCAATGAAGTGGGCAGCCTTGGAAAAACGGTCAATAATGGTTAGAATGGAGGTGTTACCTGCAGAGGGAGGCAAGCCGGTGACGAAGTCCAGGGCGATGTGCGACCATGGGCGTTTTGGAGTGGGTAACGGTCGCAGGAGGCCAGAAGCAGGCGAGTTGGTGGTTTTGTTCCGTGCGCACACCGGGCATGCCGCAACATAGTTCTGGACATCGAGAACAAGAGAGGGCCACCAAAACAAACGTCGTAGAAAGGAGACAGTGCGATTTTTACCTGGGTGGCACGAAAACTTGGCAGTATGTGCCCAGTGAATGACCTGACTACGCGCTGTGGCCGGAACATATAGTCTCCCTTTCAGGCCCGTGCCAGGGTCGGGCTCCCGTCGCTGGGCGTCCCTGACCACCTTTTCAATCTCCCATGTTAGTGCACCCACAATGCAGGTGGGGGGCAGGATGGTTTTTTCCTTCTCGTCCTCATCGGTCACGGGTGCGAACTGGCGCGACAACGCGTCTGGCTTAGTGTTCCTAGAACCGGGCCTGTAAGTAATGGAGAAGTGAAAACGAGTAAAAAATAAGGCCCACCTGGCTTGTCGGGCGTTGAGGCGCTTGGCTGCCTGGAGATACGCCAGATTTTTGTGGTCCGTCCACACCACGAAAGGCTGCTCAGTGCCCTCCAGCCAATGTCGCCATTCCTCAAGGGCCCACTTGATGGCGAGCAACTCCCGGTCGCCCACGTCGTAATTTCTCTCGGCCTGAGACAACCTGCGGGAGAAGAACGCACAGGGATGCAACTTGCCGTCGATCCGTTGGGAGAGAACTGCTCCCACGCCCGAATCGGACGCGTCCACCTCGACGACGAAAGGCCGGCCGAGGTCCGCCTGGACGAGGACCGGAGCCGAGGAAAACAGGTGCTTGAGCCGATCAAACGCTTGCTGGGCTGCGGAGGCCCACTGGAAAGACAACTTAGGAGAAGTTAGGTTGGTTAGAGGAAGGGCTACCTTGCTGAAATCCCTGATAAAGCGGCGGTAGAAATTGGCGAAGCCCAGGAACCTCTGCACCTCCTTGCGGGTCTTGGGAATAGGCCATTCCACTACGGCTTTGACTTTGGCCGGGTCAGCTCGCAAACGCCCCTGTTCCACAATGAAACCCAGAAAAGAAACAGTTTCCACATGGAACTCACATTTCTCCGCTTTCACAAAAAGGCGGTTCTCCAATAGGCGCCGTAGAACCAGACGTACATGGTTGATGTGCTCAGTCTGTGACCTGGAAAAAATCAGAATGTCATCCAGATACACGAAGACAAAATGGTTAATAAAGTCCCTGAGCACATCATTAATCAGGGCCTGGAAGACCGCGGGGGCGTTAGTGAGACCGAAGGGCATCACTAAGTATTCGAAGTGCCCCAGGTGGGATTATTCTGTCACGGAAAAGAGGGACCCAGGCGCGGTTCTTGCTCACAGAAACACAGTGCGTTTATTTACAGTGAAACAGACAAGTCCAACAATCCATTCAAAAGTGCAATTTTCCAATCGTGCTCGTCCCTTGCTCCCAGTGCGTTCCGTGTAGTAACTCCCTTAGTGTGTGTGCTCCCCAACTCGCTTCTCCGCTCGCCCCTCCTGGAGGAAGAAGGAAAATCCAGCGTTAGCCACACGCTAGCCGAATAACACACTCACACTGCTCGCACAGACTATACCAGTTCGGAGTAATAATCCCACGTCGACTGTCGCCGTGAGTCCAGGTTAAATACCCCTTTCTAGCCTGGAGGAATGATTACCAACCACTGGTCAGGTAATCAGCTGCAGGTGGGCCGGCAACAGCGAAGAGGGACTCCCAATGACGACAGTCGCCAGGACACGCCTCTCCCACGGCGCGCACTTCCGTAAACAACCCCGAGGGCCAGGGAGGGAGAAGCAAACACATATACAGAAAACATAAACACAAGCAGGGTCGTCCGGAAAGGGCCGTCCGACCGTGACAGTACCCCCCCTCTAATGGGAGCCTCCGGGCGACCTGGCAAACTTGTCCGGATGCCGGCGGCGGAATTCTCTCACCATGCGATGATCGAGAATGGCAGACCGCGGCACCCAAGAACGTTCTTCCGGACCGTACCCCTCCCAATCCACCAAAAACTGAAAGCCCCTACCACGGCGCCGGGCATCCATTATGCGAGTAATGGAATACGCCGGGGCGCCGTCGATAATCCGGGCGGGTGGCGGGGGCCCAGGGGGCGGGCACAAAGGGCTGGTCCGGACGGGCCTAACCTGAGAAACATGGAAGACGTTATGTACCTTCATAGCAGGCGGAAGGGCCAGCCGGACCGTCACCGGGTTCAGGACCTCCTGGATGGCAAAGGGGCCAAGAGACCGAGGGGCCAGTTTCTTGGATTCAGTCCGAAGAGGGATGTGCTTGCTGGAGAGCCACACCCGCTGGCCGACCTGATAATCCGGAGCAGGAGAGCGACGGCGATCCGCCAATGCCTTGTTCCGCTCGGCCGTTCTCAGGAGTGCTGCGCGCGTGGCCCGCCAGACCCGACGACAGCGCCTAAGGTGGTGCTGGACCGAGGGAACCGCCAGCTCTCCCTCAGAGATGGAGAGGAGAGGGGGTTGATACCCCAGCGACGCCTCGAAGGGCGAGAGTCCAGTCGCTGATGACGTGCTGGCGTTGTGGGCATACTCCACCCAGGCCAACTGCTCGCTCCAGGTCGCTTGGTTCGATGATGCGACGCAACGCAACATGGCCTCCAGCTCCTGATTGGCCCTTTCGGTCTGACCATTAGTTTGGGGGTGGAACCCGGAGGACAAACTGACCTGAGCTCCCAATTCTGCACAGAACTCCTTCCAAACCCGCGAGGTGAACTGAGGGCCACAGTCGGAAACGATGTCCTGGGGTATGCCGTGGAGCCGAAACACATGCTGCGTCAGTAACTGGGCCGTCTCCAAGGCAGAAGGGAGCTTGGGCAGAGCAATGAAGTGGGCAGCCTTGGAAAAACGGTCAATAATGGTTAGAATGGAGGTGTTACCTGCAGAGGGAGGCAAGCCGGTGACGAAGTCCAGGGCGATGTGCGACCATGGGCGTTTTGGAGTGGGTAACGGTCGCAGGAGGCCAGAAGCAGGCGAGTTGGTGGTTTTGTTCCGTGCGCACACCGGGCATGCCGCAACATAGTTCTGGACATCGAGAACAAGAGAGGGCCACCAAAACAAACGTCGTAGAAAGGAGACAGTGCGATTTTTACCTGGGTGGCACGAAAACTTGGCAGTATGTGCCCAGTGAATGACCTGACTACGCGCTGTGGCCGGAACATATAGTCTCCCTTTCAGGCCCGTGCCAGGGTCGGGCTCCCGTCGCTGGGCGTCCCTGACCACCTTTTCAATCTCCCATGTTAGTGCACCCACAATGCAGGTGGGGGGCAGGATGGTTTTTTCCTTCTCGTCCTCATCGGTCACGGGTGCGAACTGGCGCGACAACGCGTCTGGCTTAGTGTTCCTAGAACCGGGCCTGTAAGTAATGGAGAAGTGAAAACGAGTAAAAAATAAGGCCCACCTGGCTTGTCGGGCGTTGAGGCGCTTGGCTTCCTGGAGATACGCCAGATTTTTGTGGTCCGTCCACACCACGAAAGGCTGCTCAGTGCCCTCCAGCCAATGTCGCCATTCCTCAAGGGCCCACTTGATGGCGAGCAACTCCCGGTCGCCCACGTCGTAATTTCTCTCGGCCTGAGACAACCTGCGGGAGAAGAACGCACAGGGATGCAACTTGCCGTCGATCCGTTGGGAGAGAACTGCTCCCACGCCCGAATCGGACGCGTCCACCTCGACGACGAAAGGCCGGCCGAGGTCCGCCTGGACGAGGACCGGAGCCGAGGAAAACAGGTGCTTGAGCCGATCAAACGCTTGCTGGGCTGCGGAGGCCCACTGGAAAGACAACTTAGGAGAAGTTAGGTTGGTTAGAGGAAGGGCTACCTTGCTGAAATCCCTGATAAAGCGGCGGTAGAAATTGGCGAAGCCCAGGAACCTCTGCACCTCCTTGCGGGTCTTGGGAATAGGCCATTCCACTACGGCTTTGACTTTGGCCGGGTCAGCTCGCAAACGCCCCTGTTCCACAATGAAACCCAGAAAAGAAACAGTTTCCACATGGAACTCACATTTCTCCGCTTTCACAAAAAGGCGGTTCTCCAATAGGCGCCGTAGAACCAGACGTACATGGTTGATGTGCTCAGTCTGTGACCTGGAAAAAATCAGAATGTCATCCAGATACACGAAGACAAAATGGTTAATAAAGTCCCTGAGCACATCATTAATCAGGGCCTGGAAGACCGCGGGGGCGTTAGTGAGACCGAAGGGCATCACTAAGTATTCGAAGTGCCCCAGGTGGGATTATTCTGTCACGGAAAAGAGGGACCCAGGCGCGGTTCTTGCTCACAGAAACACAGTGCGTTTATTTACAGTGAAACAGACAAGTCCAACAATCCATTCAAAAGTGCAATTTTCCAATCGTGCTCGTCCCTTGCTCCCAGTGCGTTCCGTGTAGTAACTCCCTTAGTGTGTGTGCTCCCCAACTCGCTTCTCCGCTCGCCCCTCCTGGAGGAAGAAGGAAAATCCAGCGTTAGCCACACGCTAGCCGAATAACACACTCACACTGCTCGCACAGACTATACCAGTTCGGAGTAATAATCCCACGTCGACTGTCGCCGTGAGTCCAGGTTAAATACCCCTTTCTAGCCTGGAGGAATGATTACCAACCACTGGTCAGGTAATCAGCTGCAGGTGGGCCGGCAACAGCGAAGAGGGACTCCCAATGACGACAGTCGCCAGGACACGCCTCTCCCACGGCGCGCACTTCCGTAAACAACCCCGAGGGCCAGGGAGGGAGAAGCAAACACATATACAGAAAACATAAACACAAGCAGGGTCGTCCGGAAAGGGCCGTCCGACCGTGACAGTACCCCCCCTCTAATGGGAGCCTCCGGGCGACCTGGCAAACTTGTCCGGATGCCGGCGGCGGAATTCTCTCACCATGCGATGATCGAGAATGGCAGACCGCGGCACCCAAGAACGTTCTTCCGGACCGTACCCCTCCCAATCCACCAAAAACTGAAAGCCCCTACCACGGCGCCGGGCATCCATTATGCGAGTAATGGAATACGCCGGGGCGCCGTCGATAATCCGGGCGGGTGGCGGGGGCCCAGGGGGCGGGCACAAAGGGCTGGTCCGGACGGGCCTAACCTGAGAAACATGGAAGACGTTATGTACCTTCATAGCAGGCGGAAGGGCCAGCCGGACCGTCACCGGGTTCAGGACCTCCTGGATGGCAAAGGGGCCAAGAGACCGAGGGGCCAGTTTCTTGGATTCAGTCCGAAGAGGGATGTGCTTGCTGGAGAGCCACACCCGCTGGCCGACCTGATAATCCGGAGCAGGAGAGCGACGGCGATCCGCCAATGCCTTGTTCCGCTCGGCCGTTCTCAGGAGTGCTGCGCGCGTGGCCCGCCAGACCCGACGACAGCGCCTAAGGTGGTGCTGGACCGAGGGAACTGCCAGCTCTCCCTCAGAGATGAAGAGGAGAGGGGGTTGATACCCCAGCGACGCCTCGAAGGGCGAGAGTCCAGTCGCTGATGACGTGCTGGCGTTGTGGGCATACTCCACCCAGGCCAACTGCTCGCTCCAGGTCGCTTGGTTCGATGATGCGACGCAACGCAACATGGCCTCCAGCTCCTGATTGGCCCTTTCGGTCTGACCATTAGTTTGGGGGTGGAACCCGGAGGACAAACTGACCTGAGCTCCCAATTCTGCACAGAACTCCTTCCAAACCCGCGAGGTGAACTGAGGGCCACAGTCGGAAACGATGTCCTGGGGTATGCCGTGGAGCCGAAACACATGCTGCGTCAGTAACTGGGCCGTCTCCAAGGCAGAAGGGAGCTTGGGCAGAGCAATGAAGTGGGCAGCCTTGGAAAAACGGTCAATAATGGTTAGAATGGAGGTGTTACCTGCAGAGGGAGGCAAGCCGGTGACGAAGTCCAGGGCGATGTGCGACCATGGGCGTTTTGGAGTGGGTAACGGTCGCAGGAGGCCAGAAGCAGGCGAGTTGGTGGTTTTGTTCCGTGCGCACACCGGGCATGCCGCAACATAGTTCTGGACATCGAGAACAAGAGAGGGCCACCAAAACAAACGTCGTAGAAAGGAGACAGTGCGATTTTTACCTGGGTGGCACGAAAACTTGGCAGTATGTGCCCAGTGAATGACCTGACTACGCGCTGTGGCCGGAACATATAGTCTCCCTTTCAGGCCCGTGCCAGGGTCGGGCTCCCGTCGCTGGGCGTCCCTGACCACCTTTTCAATCTCCCATGTTAGTGCACCCACAATGCAGGTGGGGGGCAGGATGGTTTTTTCCTTCTCGTCCTCATCGGTCACGGGTGCGAACTGGCGCGACAACGCGTCTGGCTTAGTGTTCCTAGAACCGGGCCTGTAAGTAATGGAGAAGTGAAAACGAGTAAAAAATAAGGCCCACCTGGCTTGTCGGGCGTTGAGGCGCTTGGCTGCCTGGAGATACGCCAGATTTTTGTGGTCCGTCCACACCACGAAAGGCTGCTCAGTGCCCTCCAGCCAATGTCGCCATTCCTCAAGGGCCCACTTGATGGCGAGCAACTCCCGGTCGCCCACGTCGTAATTTCTCTCGGCCTGAGACAACCTGCGGGAGAAGAACGCACAGGGATGCAACTTGCCGTCGATCCGTTGGGAGAGAACTGCTCCCACGCCCGAATCGGACGCGTCCACCTCGACGACGAAAGGCCGGCCGAGGTCCGCCTGGACGAGGACCGGAGCCGAGGAAAACAGGTGCTTGAGCCGATCAAACGCTTGCTGGGCTGCGGAGGCCCACTGGAAAGACAACTTAGGAGAAGTTAGGTTGGTTAGAGGAAGGGCTACCTTGCTGAAATCCCTGATAAAGCGGCGGTAGAAATTGGCGAAGCCCAGGAACCTCTGCACCTCCTTGCGGGTCTTGGGAATAGGCCATTCCACTACGGCTTTGACTTTGGCCGGGTCAGCTCGCAAACGCCCCTGTTCCACAATGAAACCCAGAAAAGAAACAGTTTCCACATGGAACTCACATTTCTCCGCTTTCACAAAAAGGCGGTTCTCCAATAGGCGCCGTAGAACCAGACGTACATGGTTGATGTGCTCAGTCTGTGACCTGGAAAAAATCAGAATGTCATCCAGATACACGAAGACAAAATGGTTAATAAAGTCCCTGAGCACATTATTAATCAGGGCCTGGAAGACCGCGGGGGCGTTAGTGAGACCGAAGGGCATCACTAAGTATTCGAAGTGCCCCAGGTGGGATTATTCTGTCACGGAAAAGAGGGACCCAGGCGCGGTTCTTGCTCACAGAAACACAGTGCGTTTATTTACAGTGAAACAGACAAGTCCAACAATCCATTCAAAAGTGCAATTTTCCAATCGTGCTCGTCCCTTGCTCCCAGTGCGTTCCGTGTAGTAACTCCCTTAGTGTGTGTGCTCCCCAACTCGCTTCTCCGCTCGCCCCTCCTGGAGGAAGAAGGAAAATCCAGCGTTAGCCACACGCTAGCCGAATAACACACTCACACTGCTCGCACAGACTATACCAGTTCGGAGTAATAATCCCACGTCGACTGTCGCCGTGAGTCCAGGTTAAATACCCCTTTCTAGCCTGGAGGAATGATTACCAACCACTGGTCAGGTAATCAGCTGCAGGTGGGCCGGCAACAGCGAAGAGGGACTCCCAATGACGACAGTCGCCAGGACACGCCTCTCCCACGGCGCGCACTTCCGTAAACAACCCCGAGGGCCAGGGAGGGAGAAGCAAACACATATACAGAAAACATAAACACAAGCAGGGTCGTCCGGAAAGGGCCGTCCGACCGTGACAGTGTTTTTTGTTGTTTTTGGGTTGTTATGTTTTTTTAAATGTCCAAAATAATAAAAAAACTTTAATTACAAAAAAAATCATCATCAGAAAAATGTTAATTTGATAAATGGCTGACCTGAGAAACTTTAAAAGTGTTTTCTGTTCAGGTTAAAGTTCTGCCTCAGTTCTTCAGGGAAAATAAAGATCTTCAGTTTTTTTTCTTTAGAGGAAGTTTACATGCAGCATTTGACAAGCTAAAAAACCTATCCCTGCGCTGAAACCTAAAGACTACACCAACGGAAGAAGGAGATCTGAAACACTAGCTTCCTCATAGAGACAGAGGGCTGGGATCTTTAACTATTTTCTCTGATAATTTTTCTGTTTTGGACCATCAGACTCTGTGTGTCCAGGAAAATCGTCTGTTAGATAATCAAACAAAAAGGACCAGCTCAACATTAAAACAAGAAGTTTGGACATTTTGTATCCCCTGGCACCAAAAGTCCAACAGATAAATAAAGCCTGCCTTATTTTTCCAAATGAATCCCACAGTCGTTTTTAACAGGATATCCTCCAATGTGAATATCAAATATGTAGGGCTGCTGTTTGCATTTGTGTCATGGATCGGCTGTGTGGCAGGCGGGAGGAGGACCCAATCGCAATATTCACAAACACGGGGATGAACTCAAAAGCAGCTTTATTGCTGACAGGCAGAACATAGGAAATACAGAACTCAACTAAACTGGGAATCAATAAACTAACACTCGTAGGGAGACACAGGGAATCCACACAGCAATGAGGGAGAACGCGACGCCGAACAGAGGGAGACGCAGACAGAAATACACAGAGGGTTAACGAGGAAAGTGGGAACACACGGGGAACACAGCTGACACAGATAACCATAACGAGACAGGGCGGGGTGAACATAATACTGACGGGAGACGGGCAGAGTCAAACAGGAAGTACACAGAGGTTCAGACAGGAGGAGAGAGCACGGGGAGAACACAGACATAACAGGCTGGGGAAAACATGGAATAAAACACGAAAGGGGACAAGGGCTCATGAATACATAGAGGGGCACACAGGGGGTGAGAGTCACAAAGGGAAAGCACACAGGGAACAACATAACAGGGCACTTCGGAAACAGAACCTAAACAGGGAACTGAATACAAAAATACAAGAGAACTTAGAATACTGGGCCAACCCGGCCCAGGACCATGACATCACCGCCCCCACAAGGGCTGGCCCCAGACAGCCCAAAACAGGAAACAAAAACGAACAACAGAAAACACAGGAGCACAAGACCACAGTCCAAATAAAGTTCAGGGGGCCGACCCAGAGCCCACCGGCACAAAAGTTCATGGGTCACACGGTCGGGGGGCCGACCAGGCGGGTGGCACAGGTAACAGAGCTGGTCCGGAGGCCGGCCGTGCGCAAGGCAACGGCGGCGACGAAGGAGCAGACTGAGCAGTTCAGGGGGCCGACCGCGCGGAAGGCAACGGCGGCGACGAAGGAGCAGACTGAGCAGTTCAGGGGGGCGACCGCGCGGAAGGCAACGGCGGCGGCGAAGGAGACTGAGCAGTTCAGGGGGCCGACCGCGCGGAAGGCAGCAGCGGCGGCGAAGGAGACTGAGCAGTTCAGGGGGCCGACCGCGCGGAAGGCAGCGGCGGCGGCGAAGGAGGCGGAGGCGGAGCAGTTCAGGGGGCCGGCCGCGCGGAAGGCAGCGGCGGCGGCGAAGGAGGCGGAGCAGTTCAGGGGGCCGGCCGCGCGGAAGGCAGCGGCGGCTCTCCAGTGTCAGGCGTACTGGCCGAGGCCCGGTGGGCACAGGACCAGACGAGGCAGGACCAGACGAAGCATAGGCTGAAGCTGGACCAGGAGGAGCAGAAGCCGAAGACTCTGAGGCTGGGCCAGGCGAGGACGAAGACTCTGGGGCTGGGCCAGGCGATGCTGCAGAGGCTGAGGCTGGGCCAGGCGATGCTGCAGAGGCTGATGGAGGCTGAACGGGCCCCTCGGACCCTCCAGCGGAGACAGGAGGCTGAACGGGCCCCTCGGACCCTCCAGCGGAGACGAGGAGGTGCTGGCCGGGCTGAGCAGAGCCACCAGCGGAGACGAGGTGCGGGAGAGGTTCTCTTGAACCCCCAGCGGAGACGATGAGCGGCTGGAGGGGTCCTCCTGAACCCCCAGCGGAGACAGGTGCAGAGCCAGCTGGTGCAGAGACTTCTGGCTGAGGGGACGCTAACTGTGGCTGCACAGGGCGCGCAGTCGGCTTAGAAGGCAACGGCTGGGGCTGTGCAGGGCTAGATTAGATTAGATAGAACTTTATTAATCCCTCGGGTGGGTTCCTCTGGGAAATTCGATTTCCAAAAAAGCACAGCACCGACAGAAGTTACAGAATATTATATATATATAATACACACACATATATATATATATATATAATACACATATATATATACACACATATATATATATATATATATATATATATATACACACATATATATATATATATATATATATATATATATATATATACACACATATATATATATATATATATATATATATATATATATATATATATATATATATATATATATATATATATATATAAGTGGCCGGCATAGTGTACAGGAACATCTGTGCCGAGTATAACCTGGAAGTCCTGAGGTCAAAATGGGAGATGCCCCCAAGGGTGGTGGAGAATGACCGAGCTAAGATCCTGTGGGACTTCCAGATACAGACGGACAAAATGGTGGTGGCTAACCAACCGGACATAGTGGTGGTAGACAAACAGAAGAAGATGGCCGTAGTGATCGATGTAGCGGTTCCGAATGACAGCAATATCAGGAAGAAGGAACACGAGAAGCTGGAGAAATACCAAGGGCTCAGAGAAGAGCTCGAGAGGATGTGGAGGGTGAAGGTAACGGTGGTCCCCGTGGTAATCGGAGCACTAGGTGCGGTGACTCCCAAGCTAGGCGAGTGGCTCCAGCAGATCCCAGGAACAACATCGGAGATCTCTGTCCAGAAGAGCGCAGTCCTGGGAACAGCTAAGATACTGCGCAGGACCCTCAAGCTCCCAGGCCTCTGGTAGAGGACCCGAGCTTGAAGGATAAACCGCCCGCAGGGGCGTGCTGGGTGGTTTTTATATATATATATATATATATATATATATATATATATATATATATATATATATATATATATATATATATATATAATGCAGCACTACGGGCAATACCTACAACCACGATTACCGACACTAACAAGCTGATCTACAATACGGCAACAGTGATCAGTGAGATGCTTGGCTACAAGTTGAACAGCGACAAGGGGCAGTACCCTCCATGGAGAAGGAGGCTAGAGGGCAAGATCAAAGTAGCACGGAGGGAGGTTAGCCAACTAACGGAGTTGCAGAAAGGTGCGACAAATAAGGTGCCTAAGAAATACAGCAAGCTGTCCATACCTGAGGCCTTGGAAACTGCCAAGCAAAGACTCACAGCCTTGGCCAGCCGCTTGAGGAGGTACACCAGAGAGATAGAAGGCAGGAGAATAAACCAGCTGTTCTCCACAGAACCAGCAAAGGTGTACTCTCAGTGGCAAGGGAACAATAAGAGAACAGCGCCACCAAGGCTGGAGACGGAGCAATACTGGAAGAGCATATGGGAGAAGGATGCAACCCATAACGGCAATGCTCAGTGGCTAGAGGATCTGAGGGCTGACCACAGCGACCTCCCTGAACAGGGTCCAGTAACCATCACAGTGGCAGATATCCAAGAAAGGGTCTCCAGTATGAAGAGTTGGACAGCACCAGGGCCCGACATGGTTCACGCCTACTGGCTGAAGAAGCTGACTGCACTCCACGAGCGTCTGGCAGCACAAATGAACCAGCTGCTAGTTAACGAGAGACACCCGGAATGGCTAACTGAAGGCCGGACGGTCCTGATCCCCAAGGACCCCAAGAAGGGACCGGTCCCCTCCAACTACCGACCAATAACCTGCCTCAGTACTACATGGAAGCTCCTGTCAGGCATCATATCGGCTAAGATGAACAGGCACATGGGTCAATACATGAGCGGGACACAGAAAGGAATTGGCAAGAATACCAGAGGCGCAAAACACCAGCTACTGGTAGACAGAACAATCAGCCGAGACTGCAAGACCAGACTGACCAACCTGTGCACTGCCTGGATTGATTACAAGAAGGCCTATGACTCAATGCCCCACAGCTGGATACTGGAATGCCTAGAATTGTACAAGATCAATGGGACCCTAAGAGCCTTCATCAGGAACTCAATGGGGATGTGGCGTACAACACTAGAGGCCAACTCCAAGCCCATAGCACAAGTCACCATCAAGTGCGGGATCTACCAAGGAGATGCTCTGTCCCCACTGCTGTTCTGCATAGGCCTGAACCCCCTCAGTGAGATCATTAACAAGACTGGCTACGGATACCGACTACAGAACGGAGCAGTTGTCAGCCACCTCCTGTACATGGATGACATCAAGCTGTATGCCAAGAGTGAACGAGACATCGATTCACTGATCCACACTACCAGGCTATACAGCAATGACATTGGAATGTCGTTCGGACTGCAGAAGTGTAGTCGGATGGTAACAAAGAGAGGGAAGGTAGTCAGAACTGAGGGGATTGAACTACCAGAAGGCAACATTGCAGACATAGAGGACAGTTACAAGTACTTGGGGATCCCACAGGCGAATGGGAACCATGAAGAGGCCGCTAGAAAAGCTGCAACCACCAAGTACCTGCAGAGGGTCAGGCAAGTCCTGAGGAGTCAGCTGAATGGTAAGAACAAGATCCGGGCCATCAACACGTACGCCCTGCCCGTGATCAGGTACCCTGCTGGGGTAATAGGCTGGCCAAAGGAGGAGATAGAAGCCACTGACATAAAGACAAGAAAGCTCCTTACCATGCATGGAGGGTTTCACCCCAAATCCAGCACCCTGAGGCTGTACGCTAAGCGGAAGGAAGGGGGCCGGGGACTGGTGAGTGTCAGCACCACAGTCCAGGATGAGACAACGAACATCCAAGAATACATTAGGAAGATGGCCCCAACTGACCGAGTGCTCAGTGAATACCTCAGGCAGCAGAAACCCAAGAAAGAGGAGGGAGATGAGGAACCATCATGGAAGGACAGGCCCCTGCACGGTATGTACCACCGGCAGATAGAGGAGGTGGCTGATATCCAGAAATCCTACCAGTGGCTGGACAAAGCTGGACTGAAAGACAGCACAGAGGCACTAATCATGGCAGCACAAGAACAAGCTCTGAGCACAAGATCCATAGAGGCTGGGGTCTATCACACCAGGCAAGACCCCAGGTGCAGGCTGTGTAAAGATGCCCCAGAGACAATCCAGCACATAACAGCAGGGTGCAAGATGCTAGCAGGCAAGGCATACATGGAACGCCATAACCAAGTGGCCGGCATAGTGTACAGGAACATCTGTGCCGAGTATAACCTGGAAGTCCCGAGGTCAAAGTGGGAGATGCCCCCAAGGGTGGTGGAGAATGACCGAGCTAAGATCCTGTGGGACTTCCAGATACAGACGGACAAAATGGTGGTGGCTAACCAACCGGACATAGTGGTGGTAGACAAACAGAAGAAGACGGCCGTAGTGATCGATGTAGCGGTTCCGAATGACAGCAATATCAGGAAGAAGGAACACGAGAAGCTGGAGAAATACCAAGGGCTCAGAGAAGAGCTCGAGAGGATGTGGAGGGTGAAGGTAACGGTGGTCCCCGTGGTAATCGGAGCACTAGGTGCGGTGACTCCCAAGCTAGGCGAGTGGCTCCAGCAGATCCCAGGAACAACATCGGAGATCTCTGTCCAGAAGAGCGCAGTCCTGGGAACAGCTAAGATACTGCGCAGGACCCTCAAGCTCCCAGGCCTCTGGTAGAGGACCCGAGCTTGAAGGATAAACCGCCCGCAGGGGCGTGCTGGGTGTTTTTTTTTTATATATATAAATACAGAGACAATATAAATAAAATATACGAAGGGGATAAATAGAATAAATAGGAATAAAAATAAAAATACAAGTGAATTGCACATTTCAAGTATTGAGGCTAACAGTCTGTCCAAGCTTTGTCAGCACGACGCTGTCCTCAACTGGCTGAGTGAGCTCACAAGAGCTTCTAGCAGAGGATGGCGGTGACTGGACGAGTTGCTGAACTACTGACTGATCAGGAAACAAAGTTACTAACTGAGCTAAGAACTGAACAAGCAATGGAAGAAACTGAGGTGACAACGGAGCGGATGACTGAGCGGGTAAATGAGCTGCTAACTGTGCCAAAGTCTGGACTGGTGACAAAACAAGAAACTGTGCTAATGACTGAGCTACAGACTGCGTTGTGGACAGGGATGCCAGGTGTAGTGGTAGGTGCGCTTGTGGTTGAGGTGACGGCTGAATGTCCATCAACCCCACCCGAGGGGTAGGTACGGGTGCCGGGACGAACGGAGCCTCTGCCAGGCTGGGGATAGGAGCAGGGACCAGCTGGACCTCAGCCACCCTCACCCGAGGAGCTGATACGGGTGCAAGGGAAAGCTGGGCCCGCGCTGCCCTGGTTGTAGGAACTGGAGGTGGAGAGCGACACATAGGAACAGAAACAGTGACTGGGTGAACTAAGTTGTTGGAGTCAAATACAGTGTCAGTAAACAGAGACTCATGGTGGGCTGGTTCTAGTATCTCTGCTGTACTTAAGTTGTCCATGTCATAATTAGCAGTTTTAGAAGGAGTGAGTCTAGGAGCAGCCACAGGTACTGGAGACCTCACACAAGCAGCGTCTGGACAACCTGAATGTGAGACAACACTACACACAGTCGTACAGGATGTAGCCCGAGACGAAGTGCACATAGAGTCCATAAAACCTGGCTGAAAAGCACGGCGCACAGAGTTAGACTGACATGACCGGGGAACAGAAAAGTTAACCTGTGCAAACAGCTCTGCAGTGCTCAAACTAAGATCTTTTGCCAGTCTCTGTATGGCAGATGAAACCTTGCGGCTCTTAACCTTAGCAGGCATTGAATACACAGTCTCAAGGAGTCCACAAGGAAAAACAGAAGCAGTTTCCTGCCTAGCAGGCACGAGAGGAGGTGGGTTTACACAGGTAGCGTCCGAGTTAGCACTTTCAAGTTGTGGCACAGAAAAAACCACAGCCTGAGAAACTGAAGGAGCAACACTGGGAGTCACAGATACAAGAGCTGGTTTAAAGATTACACTGTTCATGGCAGAGGAATGGCTACTAGTCTCTGTGTCACCTGGCTCAGGCAGAACGCTAAGCGTAGATGTTAAGTTGGCTGGCTCAGCAACACAGGTCTTGTTCTTAGTAACTCTCTGAGGAGCCGCGAAGGCAGTGGCTGGTTGAGGAGTAGGCTGAGAAATATCAGGAATGTCTAAAGACAAAATAGGCTGGAACATGAAACAGTCACTAGGAGGAGCATTAGCTATAGAACACATAGTCTCTGATGGTTTGTGCTCCTCAGCATGCACCGTTATATCTAGAGCTAATGATGCTACCGGTGTATGGCTGAACTCTGACCGGGAAACCCTAGAGTCCAAGGGCGGAGTAACACAGTTCTGCGGGGCTACAATGCTAGTAGCAGTGTGTAGATGAGTCTGGTGAGAAATAACAGTCTTAGGTTCAGTTACCTCCACGGGTGACACCGTCATATCTGCTAAACCAAAGGAAATGCTGCGAGCGTTTCCTGAATCAGAGGGCTCAAAAACACAGGGGTTACCAGCGAGAGCACCAGGTGAATGATCGGGCACGGAGGTGCCTCGCTGTATAGTGTCCCTGGAGTCCAAAAAAAAGGGAACAGAATTATCCAAGTCCGGTGTCAAAAAAAACAGCGCCACTCACGATTGTGCATGAGTTATGGAGTCCGGGATCCGAAGGCTCGGGCTGAGAGTGTGACACACGGTCACTCTCTCCCAGGGGTGAAAACTGCTCCGCTGCTCGGGAACGGCGACGGCGGGGATGCCGTTTTCTCCGGGAAGGGGGAGGAGACGAGCCGGGCCGTCAGCAGGCCGGGCTGAACATCCTCCGGCTCTTCGTACAGGAGCGACTGCTCCGGGAGGACGCCTACAGTGGAGACGAGGAAGTCCTGGATGTGGGGGCGGAGCGCGCCGAATAGCCACGGGAGTCCGGACACCATCCGCTGTAGACGGACGGCTACGGTCTCCCGGTACTCACCCTCGGGCAGCGCCACCCACTCCTGACAGTGATACTCCACTGTATAAATCAGATCCTCCCGGAGGTCAGCGGAGGGGTTGTGAATCGCTGGGTCCATGTCATGGTCGCGTTCTTCTGTCATGGATCGGCTGTGTGGCAGGCGGGAGGAGGACCCAATCGCAATATTCACAAACACGGGGATGAACTCAAAAGCAGCTTTATTGCTGACAGGCAGAACATAGGAAATACAGAACTCAACTAAACTGGGAATCAATAAACTAACACTCGTAGGGAGACACAGGGAATCCACACAGCAATGAGGGAGAACGCGACGCCGAACAGAGGGAGACGCAGACAGAAATACACAGAGGGTTAACGAGGAAAGTGGGAACACACGGGGAACACAGCTGACACAGATAACCATAACGAGACAGGGCGGGGTGAACATAATACTGACGGGAGACGGGCAGAGTCAAACAGGAAGTACACAGAGGTTCAGACAGGAGGAGAGAGCACGGGGAGAACATAGACATAACAGGCTGGGGAAAACATGGAATAAAACACGAAAGGGGACAAGGGCTCATGAATACATAGAGGGGCACACAGGGGGTGAGAGTCACAAAGGGAAAGCACACAGGGAACAACATAACAGGGCAACTCCGGAAACAGAACCTAAACAGGGAACTGAATACAAAAATACAAGAGAACTTAGAATACTGGGCCAACCCGGCCCAGGACCATGACAATTTGCATAATATCTCTAAAGTTAGAAACATCCTGTCTCAGAGTGATGCTGAGTTGCTGATGCAAGATTTGCGTTAAACGTCGCAAATCTCTCACATCTCAAAACACCGCCGTCACTCCTAAAACTTCCCCCTTCCTAAACAACTAAATGTCATGTTGCCATATCATTTTTTGATTGGTCCACATGGTACATTTTTCCACCAATAGGAAAGGGCGGGGTTTTTTGGTTTTGTTTTTGCTCACAGGCTTTCGAGCGTTTTCCTTATAAAACGCCGTTTTTACCGTTTCTTCCCGCAGTAAATATAAACAACGACAGTATTCAGGAAGAAAAACAAACATTGCAGATATTTTATCATAACTCTGGTTTTACGTGGCCGATCAACACAATTTAAAAACTGGTATAAAGTCCACACTTTGTCCGTCAGTTGATCCGTCTGTCCTGCTCACATCTCCAATGGTTGTACACGTTGTCATTAACGTGGCTTCACTCCACATCAGCCGCTTTGCTCGCTAAAACACCGGTGTCGGCACATAAGGACGCTGTCATAGCCTGTCAACCACGTTGATTAGCTGCGTATATGCGAATGTGAATCCCATCATTGGCTGGACTATGGGATAAGGTGGCATCGCAGATTTTCTGTGTGCAGAGACCGTGACAGCAGTGCGCAATTGCGCACGTGCGCAGCTTAGAGGAAACATTTACAATACACACATGGTTCTTAGTTTAAAGAAAGACTTTCTACAACTTCAAGCACATTTCATATGGAGACTGCACAAGATTTTCTCCTTTCTACGTCTTTTTATATCCATTCACTGGGATCCAAATCATCTTCCACCATCAATGCAGCTGCTGAACAAAAGCACAGGAGGAAGAAAGAACAAAGATACGCTGTGGAAGAGAGCCAGAGTATTAATAACTCATGATTAAACACATCAGGAGTGAAAAAGCTGGGTGCAGAAGATGCACCCAGTGCATGGGAAACCTACAGACAACTAAACCTATTGCAGCATATCTGGCTCCGAATCTACTTTTAAATATCCTAGGAAGCTTTCTGTGAAGGTTCTCAGTCATCCAGGTCATGGTTATCAAAGGAGTTTGGAAAGAAAAGCATCTGGACTTCTTTAAGGTTCTTGAATATGTTTCATCCGAGAAGCTTCTTCAGTTCAAAGACCAACTGGTGTAGACTCACAAAATTTTTAGTCCCATTGGGAGAATCCTTAAGGGGTCGCTGACCCACTATTGATCACCTATCTAATCACATGAGCCAAGGTTTGAAAACAGGAGTGGGTCACTATCAGCCAAGTTTGTGAGACCTAGACCCACCCTGTTATGTGACTTACTGAGGTCAAATAGCACAGAATGTGAGTGGGCGTTAAGGCGTCTAGGAAGGGTCTCAAACCGGACTATAGATGGCATGCCAAGTGAGGAGAAAACGAGAGCAGGAAAGCCACAGGTAAGACAGAAACCCACACCTGAGAGAGCGAATTGCTCGTCTACATTTAACTGTTTTACTATCTGGTGCAGATTTTTTATTCTTTACTCTTTTTTTGAGATGATGGGAGCAGGCACAGGCCGTATGGAGACAGAATCGTGCTATAGAAAGTTTTCAGTGCTTCACCCTCGATGCAGGCTGATGTTTGCTGATGTCGCTGTGCAAGTTTTAAATACTGTCATGGTCCTGGGTCGGTGACCCAGCGCTTTTAGTTTGTTATCATTTTCTAGATGATGATTGTTTAAGTTCTGTGTTATATTCGGTCTGCCTCTGAGTCTGCGTCTGTATCTGTCTGTCTATGGTGTCACCCCATCTGTTTGTGAATCTGTCTGTTTAGTTCAATGTCTTGTCTGGTTCCATGTGTCTGAGTTTCCTGTTTTATTGTGAAGGTCCGTGTCGTATGTGAGTGTGATCAGTTTACGTTTCCCCTGTCCCGTCAGCCCAGATTCCTCCCAGCTGTGTTGCCCTCCTGTCTCTCATCCCCTGATTACTGGTGTGTGTATTTAAGCCCTGTGTGTTCTCCTGCCTGTTGCTGGTTCGTCTGTGTAACTCCGTGTCAGTCTGTTACCCTGTGTTCCACCTGGTCCTGGTCTGCGTCTCTCTGCTTCTCATCCCGTTGTCGTATGCTCCCAGGTCTGTTATTTTTAGTCCTCCCAGTTTAGGTGTCTTTAGTTATTTGTTATGCCCCACTGTTTGTTTGCCACTACACCTCTGTAAATAAAACCACCGGTATCTCATCCACTGCCTGCATCTTGGGTCCTTCTTCCAACTCCACACGGCTCGCCATCGGCAGCCGTGACAAATACATCTTTCGAACTTTCAGATTTGATCAATTCTTCATCACAGAGTCGTTCATGATCACAATGGCATCTGAGGGGGGTCTCCCAATGAATTATCCTCATTATTAAACACAATCATGTTGCTGTAATGGTAACACTGCTGACTTTAGACTTTAGTCCAGTACACATCAAAAGCTTATCAGCATCAGCAGGAACTATGGATTGAACGTAGCACACATAAGTTTTACTTTGTGGTTTTAATTATATCTAGTGTACTTGATTCTCCATCATGTGACTGATTTCACCTGTAAATGTGTCCATGGCTCGGCCCAGTGTGATATGACACCTGAGGAACAGAATGGGGAGAAGGAACTTTGAATTATGAAATAGCTACACTTTAATGTAAGTTTCATTAAAGTGTTTGCAGGTCCAACTGATAAAGCATGAATGTTAAATTGTGTCAACCTTTATTTCAGAATTTAGTTTAATGACTGAATGTTCAGTCAACAACAGGTGATTGTGAGTCATCAAAGCGAGCACTACTGTCTGTCATCATGAAAACCTGAACAAATGTCAAACTGTCGGTGTGAACATTTCTGGCCAGACTCAACACGTGGAGTTCGAAGTGACTTCTGTGTGGATTAAAGCTCGAATAAAATCTTTTCACCTGAAAAATTTGATTTGATATAAATATTTTGGAGTTCTTAAAAAACTTTACATTAGATCTCCTTTTAAGTATTAACTTAATTAATTAATTAATTTCTTTTTCTTTCTTTTTCAGCTATTTATTTATGAGTGACTTATGTATGTATGTATATATATGTATATATTGTACTATTCTTAGTGTATTGTCTGTCTTGTCTTAATGTTGGTTTATAATGGAGCACTGTAACAAAAAATAATTTCCCCCAGGGATCAATAAAGTATTCTGATTCTGAACAAACATGTTGGATGTCAAAGCACTTTAGTCACCAGCGGTGTGTTTTTCATGTAGCATCAATATGATGATTGAGGTGTTAATGTTAATTAGACTTAGGCACACATGTTTGCTTGCATCACATTTCTCCTGATGAATTTAAACATCTAGTTTTCAACTATAAAAGCAAAAACTCTGAGCTGAAAACATCAGAACCACCGACTCACATCATAATCGTCTGAGCCGCAAACAGAGCCTGAACTGATGCCAGCCATGGACTCGGGTAAGACATCTGGGCTTCCACCACGAGAAGGGGCCGCTGCTTTATGCAAAGTAAACCGATGTTTAACAAAGTCTGAAACTGTCTGTCTGTCAGTCGTCCTCCTGCTGTCGGTCGTGTGTTTGGGCGTCTCCTCTCAGCAGATCACAGACAGCCAGCGTTTGTTCTCCATTGCAGTCAACAGAGTCACGCACCTGCACCTGCTCGCCCAGAGACTCTTCTCGGACTTTGTAAGCCTGCAGTAGCTCAGACAGACAAGAGTTCACCAATACCTTCATCAACAATCTTTCTTCTTTCTGAAAAAGACTAAATGTAATGCACAGGACAGAAACTATGTTCAAAATGTGTTCAACAAAATGTTCTGCATATTCAACGTGTGCAGTGAGTTTAGATGCACACAGACATATGGATACACTTCAGATTTGATGTCAAGGGAACTGAGACACTTTGTGAACTGTCACTGGTAAAAACACAGCAGACGTTTACACTTTACATTTTAGTCACAGTCAGCTATAATCTCAGGATATTCAGTTAAGAATTATGAAACGATATTAAAATTTGCTGTCAGAACTAACATTGGAATAAAACATGGGTATTCCTGTGTATTTTTTGTATTTTTGTATGTACCTGTGTATTTTTGTGTGTCATAGGAGAGCTCTCTGCAGACAGAGGAGCAGCGTCAGCTCAACAAGATCTTCCTGCAGGATTTCTGCAACTCTGATTACATCATCAGCCCGATTGACAAACACGAGACGCAGCGCAGCTCGGTCATTAAACTACACAGTACTACGCAACACTGCACAGCAGTACACAGTACTACACATGCGCAAATCTTCTGAAGCTGTTGTCTGCTTATTGATGGGTCACAGGTCCTGAAGCTGCTGTCGATCTCCTATCGACTGGTCGAGTCCTGGGAGTTTCCCAGTCGCTCTCTCTCTGGAGGTTCCTCTCTGAGGAACCAGATTTCACCAAGGCTGTCTGAGCTTAAAACGGGAATCTTGCTGCTGATCAGGGTGAGAAGATAAATTCCACAAACATATTGCTCCATGTATGGTACCAATGCAACTAACCACCTGACCCTACAGGCCAATCAGGATGAAGCAGAGAATTATCCTGACAGCGACGCCCTCCAGCACGCTCCTTACGGAAACTATTATCAAAGTCTGGGAGGCAACGAATCACTGAGACAAACTTATGAATTGCTAGCTTGCTTCAAGAAGGACATGCACAAGGTGAGGCAGTGGATAATGGTGATGTCACTGTGATGATGACAATGATGTAATGATGGTGAAGATGACATTTGTGTTACAGGTGGAGACCTACCTGACGGTGGCTAAATGTCGACTCTCTCCGGAAGCAAACTGCACTCTGTAACTCCACCTGATATTGATACTGATACTTGCTCTGTAGCCCCGCCCTCATGTTAGCAAACTCTGCTTACATGTGTTAGCATTAGCAATAGCATAATAATAGCAGTGGTAATCATGACATCGTAAGTTTTTCTGACATAACTGTGATGCAAGGTGTGAACAGGAAATGATGTCATTCTGTGAAATAAATGTGTTGCATTTATATGTAGTCTGTTCTTTCTGGTTTATTTGGGGGATTTATTCTTTATGCTGTGACTTCTTACACAGAAACACACGCTGACGTAAGCTGAGGTCCATATCGATGGCAGAAAAACTGACTCGAACACTTCAGCTTAGAAATTATCTTCTCATGGCCTCTGACAGTGGACTCATCTCTGTGCTTGTCCTGCTAGACCTCAGTGCAGCGTTCGATACTCCATAATATCCTATTAGAGCGATTAGAACATGCTGTAGGTATTACAGGTACTGTGCTGCAGTGGTTTGTATCATATCTACCTAATAGACTCCAGTTTGTGCATGTAAATGGAGAGTCCTCTTCACACCCTGAGGCTAATTATGGAGTTCCACAGGGTTCAGTGCTAGGACCAATTCTGTTTACATTATACATGCTTCCCTTAGGCAGCATCATTAGAAGACATAGCATACATTTACACAACTGACAGGGGAGACCAAGCAACCATGGAACAGACAAAAACCAGAATATTAAGAACACCAGCAATAAAACCAAAAGACTAGAAATGATAAATACTGACAAAATCAAAGTTATATAGTAATAATAATAATGTATACTTTAGAATAGAATAGAATAGAATTCAACTTTATTGTCATTGCACATGCACAGGTACAGGGCAACGAAATGCAGTTTGCATCCATCCAGAAGTGCTTTAGTGATATAGATATATTACAATATATATTAGCAATAATATAGATATGTGAGTATATTACAGAAATGGGTCTATTATGGTATGTTATAATGTACACGGTATGAAGTATGTTGTGAATATTCTATAACTATAAGTATGTACAGGCTGTAGTGAGTACAAGCTATGTACAGGATATGAACAGGATATAAATATGAAAAACTATACAGAATATGAAATAAATAACTTTACAGAATCTGGGATATACAGCTATACAGAAATGGGAACTATGCAAGTTGTAAACAGTTGTAGGATTAAAGATTATCGAATGTACAGAATGATTATTTACACAGAGCTATACAGTAGTGCAGTTAAGATAAGTGAGGGTGTAGATAGTTTCTACAGAGGCTATATAAAGTGCTAGTGGTTGTGAGTGGTGGTTCAGTCCATGTTATTATTGTGTGTTTGAGGGTACAGTTGTCCATTGTGGGTGTGTGTATGTTCAGTCCATGAGTTTAACGTGGGTCAGATGTCAGGAGGCAGAGTTCAGGAGTCTGACAGCTGTGGGGAAGAAGCTGTTCTGGTACCTGGTGGTCTTAGTCCGGAGGCTCCTGTGGCGCCTCCCAGAGGGCAGGAGGGTGAAGAGTCCATGTGATGGGTGACTGGGGTCTTTGATGATTTTCCCAGCCCTTTTCAGACACCGCTTCCTGTAGATGTCTTTTATGGCAGGAAGTGGTGCTCCGGCGATGCGCTGGGCAGTTTTCACGACCCTCTGCAACGCCTTCCGGTCCGAGGCAGAGCAGTTCCCGTACCAGACTGTTATACAGTTGGTCAGGATGCTCTCGATGGTGCAGCGATAGAAGTTCACCAGGATGTCTGAGGACAGGTGGTTCTTCCTCAGAGTCCTCAAGAAGAAGAGGCGCTGGTGAGCCTTCTTGACCAGCTTGGAGCAGTTGGTCGTCCAGGTGAGATCCTCGGAGATGTGGACTCCCAGGAACTTGAAGCTGCTCACACGCTCCACAGCCGTCCCCTTAATGTGGATGGGTGGATGTGGGTCAGCATTCCTCCTGTAGTCCACGATGAGCTCCTTGGTCTTCTCGGTGTTAAGCAGCAGGTTGTTTCTGTCGCACCACTCAGCCAGACGATCCACCTCCTCCCTGTAGGCGGCCTCATCGTTGTCACTGATGAGGCCAATCACCGTGGTGTCATCTGCAAACTTAATGATGGTGTTGGAACCATCAGCAGGTCTGCAGTCGTGGGTGAAGAGGGAGTAGAGGAAAGGGCTCATCACACAGCCTTGTGGTGTTCATTGTGATGTTAGATGAGCAGCGGTTATCCAGCCGGACATGTTGGGGGCGGTTGGTCAGGAAGTCCAGTAACCATTTGCAGATGAGGGAACTGATACCCAGGTCTGTCAGTTTCCTGATGAGTTGTGAGGGGTGGATTGTATTGAATGCTGAACTGAAGTCTATAAACAGCATTCTGGCGTAGGTGTTGTTGTTGTCCAGGTGTGAGAGGACAGAGTGCATTGCGATGGAGACTGCATCCTCTGTGCTCCTGTTCCGGCGGTATGCGAATTGGTGGGGGTCCAGGGTGGGGGGGAGACAGGATTTGAAGTGTGCTAGGACCAGTCGCTCTAAGCACTTAGTGATGATGGGGGTGAGTGCTACTGGGCGGTAATCATTGAGGCAAGATGGGTTGGAGTTTTTGGGTATCGGGACGATGGAGGTGGATTTGAAGCAGGCCGGTACCACAGCGTGGGCCAAGGACAGATTGAATATGTCTGTGAGCACTCCTGCAAGCTCCCCAGAACACGCTCTGAGAACACGCCCGGGGATGCCATCAGGACCTGCAGCCTTGTGGACATTGATCCTGCTCAGCACCGCTCCTACATCGGTGGGGGAGAGAGTCATAGGTTGGTGGTCTGGCGTCATGTCTGCTTTGGTTGTGGTTGTGGGGTTCCCTCGCTCAAAACGAGCATAAAAGTTGTTGAGCTCGTTGAGGAAGGAGACATCAGAGGATGCGGGGGAGGGTTTGGTGGTCCTGTAGTCTGTGATGGTCTGGAGTCCTTGCCACATGCGTCGGGGGTTGGAGTTGGAGAAGTGTTCTTCTACCTTCTTTTTGTAATGGTGTTTGGCTTTTTTGATGCCCTTCTTTAGATTAGCCCTGGCTGTACTGTAGGCGTGTGCATCTCCTGACCTAAAGGCAGTGTTGCGGGCCTTCAGGAGGAGACGAACATCCCGGTTCATCCAAGGCTTCTGGTTGGGGTACATGGTGATCCGTTTCTGGGTGGTGACACTGTCTGTGGTTTTGGAGATGTAATCCAGTACAGATGAGGCGTACTGGTCCAGGTCTGTGTGGGTGAACATATTCCAGTCTGTGTTTTTAAATCTGTCCTGGAGCACTGCGTCTGTCCCCTCTGGCCACACTTTAATTGTCCTCACAGCAGGTTTCACACGTTGGATGAGTGGTGAATACCGAGGTGTGAGGAACAGGGAGAGATGGTCCGATTGTCCAATGTGGGGGAGGGGTGTGGCTTTGTAGGCTCCAGCCAGGTTGGAATACACATGGTCTAAAGTCTTGTCTCCTCTGGTGTGGCAGGAGACATGTTGGTGGAATCTGGGGAGGACTGTCTTTAAGTTGGTGTGGTTGAAGTCGCCAGCAACAATAAAAGCAGCCTCGGGGTGTTTATTCTGGTGTTTGTTAATGGCTGCAGAAAGTTCTTTCATGGCCAACCTAGCATTAGCGTCGGGGGGTATATACACGGCAGTGAGTATGATCGAAGTGAATTCTCTGGGGAGATAATAAGGTCTGCATTTGACCATTAAAAACTCCGCATTAGGTGAGCAGTGACTCTCAGTAGTAGTGGAGTTCATGCACCAAGCATTGTTAATATAAATGCACAAACCTCCACCTCTGGTCTTGCCGGAGTCATCTGCTAGCCTGTCGGCTCGGTGTGTGTGGCGTCCTGCTAACTCGATAGCATTGTCCGGGCAGCTGTTGTTCAGCCATGTTTCGGTGAAAAACATGACATTTGAGTCCATAATCCGTCTGTTGTTAGTGATGGAGAGCCGTATCTCATCCATTTTGTTTGCCAGAGAATGGACATTGGCGAGAAAAATACTGGGTAAAGGCAGCCGGTGTGGTGTTAGCTTTAGCTTAGCCCGTAGCCCTCCGCGCCTACCTCGCCTTTGTTTACGATCTCGGCGCCGTCTGCGTGCACTTCCGCCCAGCCGGGGAGAGTGGGCAGCCTCCGGTGTTCTGGAGATCTCTGG